>NC_081824.1:301937455-302199955 GCF_030867095.1 Alligator mississippiensis
GCCAAGGACTTGTCACATGCAGAGAAACTTGTCAATTGCAGCAGTGATCTCCTCAGGCATGGGGGTCAGGGACTCATAGGGTAGGCAGAGGTACCCCTCCAGGTGGCAGGACACATTGCAGGGAAGCCTGGGATTGCTTGGGACACCATCAAAGCTGATAGCCCTGTGCCAGGTTCTCAGCTGCATCTGGGACACCATGGTAATCAAATGCAGCAGAGCATAATGGGTTGGGCACGCCTCAGTGAACTCAAACAGCTCATCATGGTGTACCCAGGGGACTCTCAGCAGGTGCATACTTGGAGCACAGGCCATGTGCAGCAGGGGCCCTGGCTTTGGATGCCTGTCCAGAGAGAGCCACTGGAGAGAGGAGTGGGGGTCACCAGCTCTGTGGCCCAGCTGGGCAGGAGACCCTCAGCTCCTGATCCCAGGCGCTGCAAGCCTGGTGGCTCAGGAGAAAACTGCCTGTCCTGTAGGGAAGAGAAGGGGGCAGTTAGTCCAGAGATACTGTGCCAGCTGCTGGCAGTAGCTAGTCCTGGCCCAGACTGGGTAGGGGAAGTCAGGCTGCCTGCAGCAAGCACCAAGCAGCCTGCCTGCCCCTGCAGAGGGAGTGGGGATGGAAAGCTCGGCCAGTGACTATCTGTGGCAGGCCTCACCTGGCCGACTTACCATGGTCCCTGGGCACTTGTGCTCACATGACCCCCAATCTGAGGCGGGGTGTGCACAGCCTTCAGTACAGTACATGTTATTTCTGAAATGTTGCAAACTCTCACAAAGAGCCTCTCTGACCTTGCTCTTCAGGTCCAGCAGCTGCATACAGGGCAGAAGCACCAGCCAACAGTGGGGATATGTCTGCAAGGATGTCATAACTGTCAGCCAGTGCCCTCCGCATACACCGACTCTGCCAGCGGCACACAGGACCTCACCCTCCTGCTGGACCAGCTGATTACAGTGGCAGATTCATGGGCCTAGCAAGCCCAGGACTTGGAGTGGGAGAGGGACCAGGAGGACCATGCCTTCCAGCCCCTGGCCCTGGCAACCACCCACAGCCCAGTACCAAGCTCCCCAGTGGGTTTGGAATGCAGCCTAGCACCACCTACAGCAGCCAGGGCCCCATGTCCCTGCTCCTGAGCCAGGTCTCTTGGCAGCCTGGCTCTTTGCCTAATCTGCTGCCCACTGCTCACCCAGCTGCCATGGGGCCCCTGAGCAGGAGCTTCCTACAGCTGGGTCTGGGCCACATGCAGGCCCTGCTGGGCCTGGTCCCATGGTGGAGGAGGGACAGCAGGCTGGGCAGCACCCAACCTCGCCCCTGGATGAGCCCCCATGGTGTCTGTCCCCACAGTGTGCCATCAGAGGCCAGGGTGCCGGGCGCCATTCCCCAGGATCCACACCATAAGTGCCTCTACCCCATTGTTCCCCACCTTACAGTTTAGAAAGCACATTGTACATAGCTGCATGGGAGCGGGACTTTTATTGTTGGTGCCTGTTGGGGTTAGGGAGGGAGGGAGCGAAGGAGGGTGCTGTTGGGGAAGGAGGGGGTCTGTAGTTGGGGAGAGAGGGGAGGTTCTGCTATTGTGTGATGGAGGGAAATGAAGTTTGGTGGTTGTTCCAAACTGTTCCTAGTGTGTGTAGTCTTGCGGTTGCCCTGTGGGCCTGAGCTGCCCAGGCATCCTATTGTCAGGGGTGGAGGAGGAGGTGGTCTGGCAGTGCTGTGGGGAGATGGTGCCCTGTCAGCTGCTGCCAGGTGGGTGAAGGTGTTGTGCTGGCCACAGGTTCCCAGGACATCAATCCCTGACAGCCTGAACCTGTCCCCTATCAGGCTGATCCCAATAATAAAAACAATCCAAACCTTGAAAATATCCCTGTGGAATCCTTCTGTTTCTTATCTCTAACAGATGTACAAGAACATGGCATGCAAGTTTACCTGATTTGTGCATGCAGTTCATCTACAAACACCACATACTCCCTTTATTCCTTAAGGGTTAGACTTCCATTTAAACCATGACTATGCAGATATGTTGGCCCAACCTAAAGGGGATACACTGTACATCACCATTCACGTTCGTCTCTCAGCGCTCTTACTAAAAGCTTATCATAATGCATACATACATAATACAAAGAACACTGAAATCAACAGGAGGCATCAGATGGGTTCTGGATTGGGCACATAACATATTTTCCATCTGTAGATGAAAGCTCTTTTACACCATATCACTTTCTGTATTTCAAACCTGAAAAAGCAAAGCTACAAGGAGATGAAGTGACTTGACCAGGGTCAATAAACAGACCAGTGGTGGTACTTGAAAAACAACTCAAATCTTAATTCTGAATCCTATGATGACATATCTAAAAGATGGTGTTTCTCAAATATCATAAAGCAATATTACAGCGTGCTAGGTAACAGAGAGTTCTAGTCAAGGTGAAGCCCAGAAAAATGAATCATAAAGCATTCCAACTCTGCAGCAACTAAATATTGATAGCATATATCTAATATATGACAGGAATGTCACACTCGTAGGAAAGCAAATAAATTAAATCTGGAAAATGTGTCAAGACAATACAATTAACTAAAACCCATTCACCTAATCCTCAACAGAAGAACCTGGCCAGATATGAAGGATAGATTACCCAAACGCATGACAAGATACCAATGAATATTTCTAACATATTGGGCTCAAACAACTTGTTTTAAGTAGATTGTGGTTAAGCTTTGCCTAAATATTAATATATGAGATTCTAACTGCACATTGATGGATTTTCAAAAATAGGCTTTGGCATCAATTCAAACAGGATCATAGTAGTGAACATGAGTCCCAATTTAAAGGATTAAATAGAAATATTACCAATAAATCTATTTACTTAACTAATTTCACATGGTGCCTTTTCAGGTATGGTAGGTTAATGGATTTTACTTCACTATGTGTACAGAAACTTCCCAAAGACTTTCTGGTATGAATAGCAATTATTATCTTATTGGGATATAAAGCAGTTGCAGAGCTCACTGTTCTCTATTATTGAGTTTCAACTTAAATCACTTGCTCCCAGATTCATCACTGGCCTACACCTTGCTAAGTCATTTTAAACCAATGCAAAACGAGTCCAAAATGGATGCAAGACCCATCAAGCATCAGAATAGCAACTATTTGCATAGTACAAAAGGTGCCAGACATCAGTAAAAGGAGCACTGGGCATGTCTACACAAGACACTATGTCGCCGTAGTGGCGCGCTTCGGCGATGTAGCGGCAGCAGGCACAAACCATGACACTGACGCTATGTCATCATAGCGACATGCTACCTTGCTATAGTATGTTGCTATGGTGATGTAGCTGCTAAAAATAACCGAGGGCCACCGGGACAGCACAGTAATGGCTGTTACTGCACCATCATTTAGTACTTCCTAAAGTGAGTACTAAATGACGGCACAGTAACAACTGCACCCTGGAGGTACGTGTAGATGCCCGACTGAGTCGTTAAACTGTTAAAAGGAGCAAGGTTTAGATTGCTGTCCTAGGCAGCCTTAAGACTGCAGACAGTAAACCCATTTTATTAACCATCTAAACAACATGCACAAGATTCTTTCCAATCAACCTGTGATGAACTTGATGAAACTAAAAACGTTACCTGAGGGCACTGTATGTGGGGGCCCTGAATGGCTCTTAACATTTTAGAGTTTATGGGGTAAAGCAGCCCCCTGGGCTCAATCTGTCCAGCCCCGCAGGCTGAGTGAGTGATGTGGGGCCAGTCCACAGGCTGGTTCCAGTGCCGGGTTGGAGCGCTGGATCTAGCTGTGAAGTGGCCCTGACACTTTGGCACAATCTGGTATGTGAGGCCATGTCATCCACCTGAGTCCAGAAATGTGGCAATGGAGGAGAGGTGGCAGTATCAATTGCTGCAGCTCTGTGACAATTAACAGTGGGCATGTGTAGGCAAAACGGGGGCCCTAAATTGAAGCGGTGGGTTTTTAAAAATACCACTTCAATTTAGGGAGAAGTAAACCCCGTGTCGTGCACACCTGTGTCTTACCTGGCTCTCGGGCAGCAGGGAGGCGAGGGCGAGCTGCTGGCGGTCAGAGCAGTTTCTGGGCTGCAGGGGTGGGAGGACTGGTGCTTCCCTCCATGGCAGCAGTGGCCCTCCCCCAGGTGGCACCCGCCTGCAGGTACCCAGCTCGGGTGGTCCCAGGGGGCACTGCAGCCACAAAGGGAAGGACCAGGTCCCTGCGCAGCTCAGGCAGACAGGCAGGCTCCAAGCGGGGAAAAAAAAAGATCAGGCTTGCCACTTTTTTTTTTTCCTTCAGTGGAGCCTGCCTTCCCAGGTTGCTGCCCAGCTGCCTGCATGGGTTGCCCGCACAGTCCCTGAGCTGCACAGAGCCCAGTGCTGCGCTCTGCGGCCGTAGGGCAACAAACTAAAACTGCTCAAAAGTGTTTTAGTTTTCTGTGCCCCAAAGCTACAGTGGCTGGAATTAATGCACAATACACTGCAGATGTGTGCAAACACCAGCACCATTTAAGTGGTGTAAAAGCATTTAAGGTGTTGTGCACACATGCCCCTCATTTTGTCTACACAAACCCACTGACACCACTTCCTGGACCCACGAGCTGGATGACATGACTCTGCGGGCTGTATTCAGCCCACAGGCTGAACAGCACTGATGTAAAATATAAAAAAATCTCATGTCTTTCTCTCTCTCACACACTCTACAGGCCCAGGGGCACGCACACGCATGAACACAGATTTAAAAGATCATCACTGATTGCAAAGCCAAGCACTTAAAAATGAGGAAAATACCAAATTAAAGTTTCCTGTGCATCTTTAATTGAGTCCCTTTGTGTGCATACATTATGACACAGTGTTTTAATTGCAGGATCCCATGATACATTTGCCATAGGACCCTTGTCTCATTCAGTGAATAAAATGTATGGTATTCAATTGATAAGCAAGGATTCAGTGTTTTGTTCTTATTTTCCCAGTGTGTGAGGACAGGGGACAATGGGTAGGGACTGAGGGGCATTGGCAGGGCTGGGATGCTGTGATTTGGGAGTGAGGGGCACCAGCAGGACCCAGGGAGATGGGGGCTGTGGGATTGGGACTGAGGGGCACTGGCAAGGCCCAGGGGGGCAGGAGGCTGTGGGTGGGAAGTGAGGGGCACTAAGGGGTGGGGGTCTGTAGGCCAGGAGTGCAGGACACCAGCATGGCCCATGGGGGTGGGGAACTGTGGGTAGGGAGTGAAGGGCACTGGTAGGGCCAGGGGACTGTGGGTCAAGAGTGAGGGGCAGCAGCAGGGATGGGGGTTGCAGGTTGGGACTGAGGGACACCAGCATAGCCCAGGGGGTTGAGGGACTGTGAGTCCAGAGCGAGGGGCACCGGCAGAGCCAGGGGCCTGCATACCAAATGAGGGGCAGCAGCAGGGATGGGGGGGCTGCAAGTTGGGAGTGAGGGGCACTGGCAGGGCCAGGATGCTGTGGGTTGGGAGTGAGGTGTCCCCCCTGACAGGTGTCCTCTTTTTTGGCTGGAAATATGGTAACCCTATTATCACTGCATCATTTGAGTCTTCAGAAACATGAATTAATTTAGCCACACAATGCCTCTGTGATATGAGGGGATAATATGCTTCCAATTTTACTGATGGGGAGCTAAGGAGCACAGAAGTTAAAGGTGGCCAGTCTGAGATGCCTAAGACCTGATTTTTCAAAGCACTTAGCACAGACAGCATTTCAAGCACAGCTCCCAGTTATTTCATCCGCAGGTGTGAGCACTCAGTAGTTCTGCATAGCAGGCCCACAGCAGCATCCAACCAGGCCCTCAGAAAGTGAGGAGCACACACCTGTGACCACCTGTGAATAGTCTGGTCTAAGAGACCCTGCCAGAATCACACAGGACCTGTGTGTGAATAGGCATATATACAATCCAGTTTCCCAAGGCAGAATGCTCTTCCTGCATTCCTGTCTCACTGACTACATCCCTTTCAGTCCACACCGACACTACATGGACTGCATGTGCATATCCACTAAGTATTTTTATGCATTGTTACATGGCCTTTTGGAAGAAGGCAGATAGCGACAGAACTGAGATTCTTCATAGCGACAGAACTGAGCATGTACCATGTATGCATCAAGCCACCTTACATCACAAGATGTCTAGAAAAAACATGATCAATACAACTTCCCCAATATAAATGGGCAAAAATTCCCATGAGTATAGGAATTCACCACTCTGCGGGGATATTAAGTGGCACTGTCATGTTCTCTAAATTCTTCATTTAATTAATCTAGCCTGCTGCTCTGTGCCTAACTGCTATCGCACTCTGCTTGTATAGGTCTGCTTTGTGGCCTGACCCTAACAAGTACTAAGCACCTACCTCAACATGAGATCAGGCTCTAAATTAGTTAAAACCTTAATTCCTGCCTTTTTTATCTGACTTTTTCATATCCAGAAGTAATGCAGCTCTGAATCCAATTCTTCATTGCTTTAGTTTCCTCTATGTGCCTATTATTCCCGTTGTATTTTAAGTGCTTTCCCTGTTTCTCTCCTGTATGTGACCACCCACAGACCCTATAATGTGACTACTATCTCCTGTAGCTTATAATGGTAAAATATGCTAATTGTATTCAGGGATTAAAGTTTTAAAAAATCAGTATGACTATTATTCTGCCTATACATTGCACCAGTGCTGGTATTTATTCACTTCAGAAATGAACATGACTAATAACAGAAGAAAATTACACTTGCATACTTTTATCCGGTTTCAGATTTAATTAGTGGGAACAATATATTTCCATGTCTTATTAGTGAAACAAAATGAACTCCTTTGCCTCAGAGCATCTTTACTTGCAAACTTCAGACTCTAGTATGTGCCTTGGAAAATCTCCACGAACGTAACTTGAGACTCATGCTCCTAAGTCACTTGTGCATTCTTGAAAATCTCGCCCTAAAATATTTTGGATGTCAGTGTACGTGAAACTTGCATGACATACCACAGGAAAAAACTCACTGTGTCATAGGGTATATATATATGCTCTGTCAATAGCATAGCCTATCAATAAACATAGCATTAAGCCTATGGGTAGAGCGCTTCCAACACCCAGAGGAAAGGCTCCAAAGCTAGTTATAATAACACACATGCTGTAAATTAACTTGGTAGCTTGCCTCACTTTGCCAATCTGTCATGAACAAACTTTTAAAGCCTTGTCTCAGAAGCATTTTAAAAATTAAGATGAAGCTTCTAACACATGTAATGTAGCAACAAGGGTGCGCTCAAAATTTAAGAAGACCATGATGTATTGTCAAATGAGGCCAACATGCTCCCACGTTTGCTATAAATAATATGCTAGCACACAAGCACGGGCTGGATTTGGCTGAATTTTTTCAATCTCTGCAAAATATACTCTGATACACGTTGAAGGGATAATCTGTCATACATTTTACATAAAGTGGAAAGTGTCTGTGTGAAACATTTCTGTTTTAAATTTTCTCCCCTTTTATCTCATGGCAGGACAGACACTTCAAGGGAAATAATATCATCAGAAGGGGGCTAAATTTAGTTCTTACATAGTGGACCCAGTTTCATTGAAACCTGTGGAACCTCATCTATTTACACAATGGCTGAATTTAGCTCAAGAAATTTGTCTGTGGTTATAGATGGATGGCCATATGACCCCAAAGATCCTCTTACTGCTTCAGTTTCTATGATGAAAGGGTACAATAGAAGTTTATAATCACCTGACTGGATTCTGACAAAACCAGAGTCAGAATGAAATAGCCAAGTGTGCCGGAAGAGATGTACTTTGTTTTACTTGTCATTTTAAAGTTTCTTCCATTTTTCAAAAGTATTTAAGAATTTTGATGAAACCGTTACTGCAGACACAGCTTTGTGTCCTGTGAAGGATGATTCAGACGTAATTTGGGATGAGTTATTGTTAGGGGTAATGGAGTATCCCTGCAAACTTGGACTTGATAAGTCTAATGCTGGGCTTCTTTTGGAAAAAGGAACTATAATAAGCATTTTAAAACCTGAAAAATGAATTCTTTGCACTAGGTTTTAACTTCAATCTTCAGAACTTTTATTAAAAATAGCCCCTTAGGGCTCCGATTATAGGATTGATTCCATAAAAGCAGACCCAGAGAGAGCCAGCAGCAGGTTTAGGGCCTGGCAGTAAACTGCTACTAAATTAAAATAGCTTTACAGTCACTTTGCACTGATATAACAACAACACAAGAGGTAGCACAATAGCAAATCAAGCTTGAGTATTACACTTTTCCTGTTTTTTAACCTTTTTTCTTTATTTTCTTTGCATTTGGTTTCTTGCATCAAGCCCCACTTCTTCAGATTTATTTCTTTATTGTAGCAATGAGTGTCTTGATACATTTAATATTTCATGATCAGCTACAGGTTATATTTCAATTCTATAATTAAATATCGTAATTCTAACTAAATTAAACAGGATACCATATTAATGTGGTTCTATATATGCAGTTCTGTATAAATCTGTGGAAATCATATTGTTCCACCCTACCCTACCAATATGGCCCCAGAAAATCCAGCACATATTTTATGTATATTATTATCCTTTATGTCAACTGAAAGACTTGTAGACTAAATTTGCATTTTATCACTGTTGTAAAATCTAGAGCTTCAAGAAAATATAATTCCTCAGCATAGGTAGCTATTTTTTCTTTTAAATGGCAAAAAATGAAGCACTTAGACTGAGAACTGGGATGCAGAAGTCCTTTGAAACTATCGTGATTGATTGGATATATACTTATGATTTATAGTTTATTTTCATTCTCATTAGTAGCATTTAACGGGTCTCTTAGCCTGTAACAGATGAAACCAACAAGAATTTAGACTGGCCAGAGGAAGAGATGCAACTGTTTGAAACAACAGCATTATTTTTATAGTAGCTCTAATTAGTTATCTCGGGTCATTTCATTATTTACTATGCTAGCCACCTCAAATAAAACAGAAGCCAAGTCTGTGCTGCTCTCATCAGATGCATTATTGCAATATACCACATAATGTATAGCTATGGTTAGTACCTTGTACAAAAGGTATTAAGGTTAATATGGCTCAGTGTCTTACACTTATCATCTGCCTACATCTACTTCTCTTCTTCCACATAGACTCCCACGGTTTCAACCCCTGCTGTGTTCTCACAAGATTCTACCCTTCACTCTTGTGTATTTCATTCCCTAGGACCATGCCTAGTTCTTGCTCCTTTTCCACAGCAAGCAGGGTTCGAATTAGCGGGGGAGCTCAGGGGGGTTGAGCTCCCCCATAAGAGGCAAGAGGCCTTCCCCCACCCCCCCCTGTAAAAGATGAGAACCCCACCCCCATGAGCCAATCAGCCCCTGGCCCACCCCTCGCTGCCACAGACCCCCCCCAAGAGTTGAAGTGTAATTTGCACCCTGACAGCAAGGCATCATTCTCACTTTCCTAAGGCCCTCTGGGTTCTTGTGCCACGTCTGTGCCCAGACGTTACTGCCCCCAGCCCCTAACCATGCTTCCTGTCTCGACCCCATTCCCCACATTATTATTGATAATTTCTACTAAGTTAGTACCTTGGACTACTAATCAAGAACTGGGTGCTCTTTGTGATAAATATTGTTCAGACAAGTAACAAAGAACACAGCACCTGACCCAAGGAATTCACAATTTAAGTGCTTGGGAGGATGCAATAGGTTGAGAAAACAGATATGCTAGTGGGACTGTGTTTGGAGAATGGCATCAATAAACCAAACAAGCTGCCTATGCACGTGCTTGGAAGTGGGAGGGAGAGGAGCTTTTCATTAGAGTGGTTCCCAGGCAGCCGCTCTAATTAAACCAGAGGTGTCCAACCTTTTTGAATGTGGGGCCGGATCATGAACTTTTTATCACCCAGTGGGCCGGCGAGCCATATTCAAAGACCTCACAGGAAGTGACATCACATCAGGGAGTGATGTCACGTGACCTTTGACACCAATGAAATTGCAGGAAGTGACAATGAAATGGGTCTGCTCTGCACAGGAACTTACCCCGTGCCTCCGTCCGCCCTGGCCCGGCCCCGAGGCGCCCCCAATTCCACACGGGAACTTACCCCATGCCTCTGTCCACTCCGGCCTGGCCCCGAGGCACCCCCAGCTCCACACAGGAACTTACCCCATGCCTCTGTCTGCCCCGGCCTAGCCCCAAGGCGACCCCAGCTCCGCGCAGGAACTTAGCCCGTGCATCCGTCCGCCCCAGTCTGGCCCTAAGGCACCCCCAGCTCCGCGCAGGAACTTACCTCGTGCCTCTATCCACCAAGCATGTGGGCAGGGCACGGGCCATGCTGCAGCTCCCCCAGCCATGTGCTGGGGGCAAGGGGCAGAGTTCATCCCCAGCTCATCCAATCACGTGCGTCTGGGGCAGCCCCACTCCCCGCAGCCCTCGGGGCAGCTGTGGCAGGACCCGGCTCACTGATGAGCCAGGGCCCATGGAGGTAAGCAACTCCCCTCCCCTCTCTGCCAGCTGGGGACCTCGCTGCTGCCCCGCCACCGCCGCCCCACTGCCACAGCTCTGCACTCCACCACAGCCCTGCTGCCACTGCCGCAGCTCTGCACTTTACCACCGTGGCTCCACGCCACTGCTGTGGTCACGGCTCTGTGCTTCACTGCCGCCACCGTGGCTCCACGCTCCGTGGCAGCCCTGCAACTGCCACAGCTCCACACTCTGTGGTGGTGGCAGCAACAGCAGTGGCAGCACCGCCGCTGCCATGGGCCAGATAAAATGACTTGGCGGGCTGCATGGCGGCCCACGGGCTTTATGTTGGACAAGCCTGAATTAAATGGTTCAAGTTGCCTCAACAACACATGTATTAAGCCCCCCCATTTCAAAATGGCCATGAGGGCACTTTAACTAGAGCTCATTTGATGAGGTTTAGTTAAAGCACCCCTATGGTCACTTTGAAACACACGGAGAGGGAGGGGAGAGGCTTAATACACATGATGGTGAGGCAACTTATTTGCATTCTAATTAGAACAAGAATAGGCTATATAGGCAGCCACACAGTTTAGCAGGAAAGCAGATATCATTCACAGCACAACTGGTTTTCCTCTTAGCGGGTAATGAGTTAAAACACTCAACTGGCCATGATCAGTCTGGATCCTCATTTTCCTGGAAATCCTGTCTCCATTGAAGTCAGTGGTGAAGTTCCCATTAGCTTAGGTGGGACTAAAGTTCTGCCCTTTGCATGCCTTTCCCATCAATGATATGGAAACAATGACATTAAAAAATACCAACACCAAGCCTATTAAATTTTCTCTTCCAATATGATCTGGCTATGGTATGAAAGTTCATTTCTAGAAATAAACTCTATTTTGCTGCTAGTTAATTCATAATAATGAGCTTTTTTCAAATACATCATTACTGTTAATGAATGTGGCCTCCTGATTTAGAAAACTTGATGTAAAATATGTGGGAAATGTTCTGTTAATGTACAACACAATTTTTGCAGCAGTGTGTGCAGGAGGGAGAGGTTGATAGGGACACCACACAATGATGATATTGTGTGGGAACATCAAGGAATAGCATTTAGCTGTTCATTGCCTGCTTAGGCACCTAACATCTGAAATATCAGTTAGGAATTGAAATAGTTGTGGAGGTCTTGCCTTATGCCCTATTTACAGAACTTAAAGCAGGAAAGAACAGATATAGAGACTCATGTCAGGCAAAGTAGCATCCACTGCAGCATAAAAGGATCATTACCCTGGTTAATACTGGGCATCAAAGTAGTTAGGGATACCAATTACCTGCCAGTCCTAGATTCCATATTGAGTTCTATCCTGTATTGATAGTAACAACATTCTTGTTCTAATAAAGCTTTATATTACTACTGAGACAACCAATCTGTTTCTATCAAATTCTTGGTACTCACTCACCCATTAGAGGCTAGGGACAGAAATTACAGATGAACTAGTATAAGTGATTGAAACTGGTTCAAATCTATAACACAACAGAAGTTCAGTGCACATAAACTGTTTTCAAAATAGCCCAAACTGGTTTCAGAGAAACCTGGATAGATGTAGCATCAGACTTAACTGATTTAGGTTAAATCAGTTTATTGAACTTCTGTTCAAGATCCCCTCCAGTTTCAAGTTAACTCACAGTCCCCCAGCATTCCAGGATGCTTTGCACCTCCCTTGAAAACTCTACTTTCACAGGATGCGTAGGCTAGCCTTGGCCCAAGTTATCTACTCCAACTGAGCAGGGAGGCATGCTCTAGAGCCCCACAGCTTCTAGCCTTGGCCACTGCAAGCATGTGGCTGCATGTCCAGAATCAGAAGTGAATGTCTTTTCACTTGCTTACAGGTTCAATCTATGCAGCTTAGACTAACCTGTGAAGATTGAAGTGATTCAGCTTTGGGCTTTTTGCCAGTCTGTTCTTAGCCATAAGTTCCAGTGGATAGGATCATTAAATTGGGGTAGACTAGTTAAGCTTCTGCTTTTCATTTCAGTAACACTGAAATTAAATCTGAACAGCCCTCAGTTTTACCATAGATGAGGTTTGTAACCCCCCCCCCACCTTTCTTTTGTTTTCTTTTTCTTTTTTTTAATTTTTCACTATATTCTCCTGGTTACCTTAGGTGCCTGTACATGAATGCACAGAGCCTGGGAAACAAGCAGGAAGAATTGGAATTCCTCACACAGTCCAGGATCTAGGATGTGATTTGAATAACAGAGCCTTGGTGGAATAGCTCACATCATGACTGGAGTACTGTCATGGATAGGTACAAACTGTTCAGGGGGGACAAGCAGGGGAGAAGAGGAGGAGGAATTGTGCTGAATGTAAAAGAGCTGTATGATTGGTCAGAGCTCCAGTATGAAACTGGAGCTAGACCTGTTGAAAGTCTCTGGATTAAGGTTAGAGGAGAGAACAACAAGAGTGATGTTGTGGTGGGGGTCTGCTATGGACCATCAGACCAGGAGGATGAAGTAGAAGAGGATTTCTTCAAACAACTAGCTGAAGTTTCTAGATCGCAGTCTGTGGTTCTCATGGGGAACTTCAATCACCCTGACATCTTCTTGGGAGGGCAATGCAGCAGTGCAAAGGCAATCCAGGAAATTTGTGGAAAGCATTGGAGACAACTTGCTGGTGCAAGTGTTGGAGAAACCAACTGGGGGTCATGCTCTTCTTGACCTGCTTCTCACATACAGGGAAGAATTGGTGGGGGATTTAGAAGTAGATGGCAACTTGGGCAGCAGTGACCATGAGATGACTGAGTTCAAGTTCCTGAGAAAAGGAAGGAAGGAGAGCAGCAGAGTAAGGACCCTGGACTTCAGAAAAGCAGACTTCAACTCACTCAGGGAACTGATGGGCAGGATCACCTGGGAGGCCTGTCTGAGTGGGGAGAGGAGTCCAGGAGAGCTGGCTGTACTTTAAAGAAACCTTACTGAAGGCGCAGGAACAAACCATCGTGATGTGCAGAAAGAATAGAAAATATGGTAGGCTACTAGCTTGGCTTAACAGAGAATTCTTCAGTGAGCTTAAACTCAAAAAGGAGTTTTGCTAATGACATCCTTGTAGAAACCCTTCTTGTTACCCTTCACATCCCTTGCTTGCTGCAACTTCAATTGCACTTTGGCTTTCCTGACTTCATCCCTGCATGCCTGAGCAATATTCTTATACTCCTCCCTAGCTGTTTGTCCAAATTTCCACTTCAGGGTTGGACTTGATGACCTCCTGAGGTCCCTTCCAAACCCAATTTTCTACAATTCTGTGATTCTAAATATGCTAACAGTTCAGTTCATGTATAAACTTCTGTTTTTATGAAGATATCATCAAAACATCCCCTGCTTATAGGCAAATCTCAGTCCTAGAACCCAGCCCAGTTATCTCAGTGGGGCACAGGAGATTAAGTCATAAATATCCTAGCTCAATTCTTGTTTCCCATGGAGAATAACCACAGCATCTTCCCCATTCACAGATCTTTCACATGTATAGAGAATAATAGAAGAATCTGTTTCTTAATGAAAATATGGAATAAGTGAGTGTCTAATATATGAAATGACATGTTTGTCCCTGGATGAATAATTGCAAAGCTGCACAAGAACAGGTTGTACCTATAAGTTACTTAACAGAAGCTTTGCATACCCACCCACGCTACATAAAATTACTGAAAATTATTAAATATGTCTATTGCAACTACGTAACCTACTGGCTTCAAGTGATTGATGTAAACCCTATGCTTTCTCCTCAATATTAGTCTATGGCTTAGAGGCTTATCTAGCAGCCATATCATAGTACTGAAGCATCTGCCAAGTAAATTACAACTGCATATAGAGACCTCTGCAGGATTTACCTACTTTCACTAAAATATACATTGAATTTTTCCTCTATCAACATGTTTTCTCTACTAACATGACAGAATATTATTGAACTCACCAAATGCACCAAAGGAAACTTGGTTAAACGGAAGAAAGAATAGTGTGGTCCCATCCTGTACAGATCCTCTTTAAAACAATTATGAGGGATGGTGAAAATCTAAGAGGTTTCTTATAGATTTGTCCCTTTTGCAACTGAGAGCATTTTGTCATTTGAAATTTCTCGGCCAGCTTCATTTAAATATTACTTCTATGGAAACATGAACCAGAAAAGACTATTCATATCAAGAGGACTATTTGCATTGGTCCTTTCTTCACGTACGTAGTCAGGGCCTTAGCAGTTAGGTTCAATAAGACAATTTTAATTGATTTACCATCCCTTTACTCCCATCAGAATTCTGAGGATCTCATGTGGATTTCTTTGTCCTGCAATCATTAAGAATTTAATTTAATTTAATGTTACTTGCCTATTAAAATAGATAACCTTGTTTTTGACTTTATGGATTCCTATTTGAAATCTCTGGGTTTATCTTGTGAATCATGTAAAGGTATTTGTACACCTAGTGATACTAATATTGTGGCACACCCCACAGAACCCTTAAAATAATCTCGTGGCACCCCAAAGTATCATCTTTCCATTTCATGGAACTCATCTTTTATCTTGTAACAGAAAACTTCAGAATGTCTTTTTCTCCAGCCTGCTGCACTGTATAAAGTTAAACAACATAGAAAGTTGAAGTCAGTGGTACCTCCTTTTGGAAAGCATGGAATACAGATGCGATATCACAGAGGAAAACACTAAATGGTAAAATTATTTTTCCAGTTATAAAAGATATTCAGATACTAATCAGCCTCATTTAACACTAATTGATAATAGGCACTGTGCATATAAATTAATGCATCTTTTACCAATTTGTAGGTCCAAGAAGAGTTCCTTTTTATGTTCCAAAGGATGTCCACATTATTAAATTCACATAGGGCACTTTGGAGCATTCCACAAGAGAAATCTCACCAAACCATCATTTATTACTTTTTCTGAATGTTCCTTTCAATTTTAAATTTTTCTCTCTTTGTCATTTTGGAATAGACTTCTGACTGTAGACAATAACATAGGCAGAATCTGCCAACAGTTAAACTGCAAAAGGTGAGGCTAAATTTTGTTTTTAAAGGATGAGTGTTCTTTGTGTCATTACGACTGCATTATCATTGTATTGATGTGTAATAAACATATAACATGTAGTATTTTAAAAATTATCAGCTAGTTATTCCATTGACTGCTCGTATAGGCTTGATTCATTTTTATTTTAATGCTTATAATCTCTCAGTAGTAATTTTTGTGGCCTGTTTGCACAGTTTGCATTTTTGTTGTTTGGATGTCCATCTCAAAGAGTTGATACTAAAATGCCATTTTATTTAAGCTATTGTAGAGCACACAATAAGAGGTTGGGCAGTTAAGCAGTGTGATCATAAGAAGCTCAGATTGAAGAACAAAAAAATCCCCTCTGGTATTTTAGGTTTATTTCAGGAGATCTTGTCTGTTCAAAGTAACACAAACTTGGTAAAAGTCTCTGACTGCATTCCTTTCATACAGCTTTAGAACAAGAAAACCTCAGAACAAATACATAAATCAACAAAGAAAATAGCTGCTAGGTATCCTGAGAGCTCCCTGTCCAAGTTAGCAAAACCTATTGAGTCTGAGTCTCTTCTCTGACAGGTGTAGAGCATCAATACATTTTTTAGGGCCAGCTGAGTTTCAGTAGTTCAGCAAGTCTCCTCTAAGTGTGTTCTAGTCCCTTTGTCTAAATTGGCTGAACTGCACTTAACTAGATTTCAGTTGAAGTGCCTCCCTCAAATGCCTCTAAAACCCTTACTGGGAGTTAACCCAGAAAAACCTACACTGCTTGGCTGTGGTATGTTAAGACCAGTAGGTTTTCCCAGATTTCTTAAAACAAGGTTTGGTAGTCTATGGCCCACAGGCCATATGTGGTCGGTGAAGGGTTCACCTGACCTAGAGTGGCATAGAGGACTGGACAGCATCAATACCAAGTAACCAATTCCCTTCCACAGCCCTCCATGTTGCTGTCTTGTGCCTGCACTTAACCCTCACTGCAGAGGGGACAGGTATCTTCAGCCAGGGAGGCTCAGCTGGCTTGAGCTCTCTAGTGGGGTGAAGATTTGTGTCCCGTGACATGAAGCTCTGGTCCATAGCTGTAAAAAGTTGCTGATGACCCATGTCCTAAAAGATAGGTACAACTTATAGCGCTTTACTCACAAACAAAAGAAAGTAGCTTTTTTGGGGGAGGGAAAGGGAATCACATTCCTTTCTCAACTCACCTGGATGTACAGAAGCAGTTGTGTAGCTGAATATGTCAAACTTAAAATGCTATGTTACGATGGAGCCAGAGCTTCAACAAAGAAATGTGTCCCGTGTAGCTGTGGAATGCAGCTACAGTATTAACAATAGGAAGTTGAAGGCAGTGACTCTTAACCTTATTGATTCTGTGGGGGGAGCCCACTCTAACAGCTGTCAAGTCATCTGCACAACCTCCAGAACCAAAGATGGTGTAAAATGGCTGCCAGATGTGCTGCCATGCATAATTACTAGGATTCTGCAAAGCTTTGGTCAGTGATTCGATTCAGCGGCCAAATCGGAATCAAATCAGGAGACCCTTTAATCTCTCCAAATCCAATCAGAACCCTCTGAATTGATTCAGAGAGATTCAGAGAGATTCGATGATTCGGACATAGACACAGCTTTAAATGTTTTTTCTACATACCTCAAGGTACCAGGCGACTTGTGAATGCTAAGGTGGTGGGGTGGATGTAGCATCTCACAGGAGTGCGGGGGGGGTCCCCCGCATACTTGGCAGTGGACACAGAAGTGGACCAGAAGCACTTACAGTCCACTTCCATGTCCACCAGGGAGTGCGCGGGGGACCACCCCCCCACCCCGCAGCTCGATAACTGGTGCCTCATGGGTCTGGGGGGGGGGGGCACCCAGGGTTCCCCCTTGGCTGATCACTGAGCAAGGAGGGCACAGTTGGGGTCCCCTGCACACTTGGCAGCAGACCCAGAAGTGGACCAGATGTACTTCTGGGCTCTTGCGGGGCGCTCCATCTGCCCCACCATTTCAGGGTTCACAAGCTATGTCCGGTACCTCGTCATATGTAGAAAAAACATTTAAAGCTGTGTCTATGGCCAAATAACTGATTCTCCAAATCAGCATTGAATCTTCAGATTCAGGTTCAGTCAAATCAAATCAGGACAGTAATCCAAATCAACAAATCAAATCACTGTCCCCGATCCGGGCTGAATCCGAATCCGAATCGAATAGGGCCCATTTCGCACACCCCTAATCATTACCCCAAATAGCTCTCCGTACCCTGCCTCCCAAATTGGAAGCAGTGTAATTAGCTTTGCTGGTAAGAGCAATAATGGAAGCCATAGGGTAGGTAGGACTCAGATGATTGGTTGACTATGTCATGTAAGAAAATAGGAGATCCGGCACTACCACCCCTGCTGAACTAGGGATGAATTATGACTTGAAAGTTCAGTAGCAAAAGTGAGGGGCTATGTACAGAATCAAGTGTCAGGGAAGTGAAGCCCCACAGTTGATGAAGGGGTTCCTTTCTTGCAGCTGTTGAAAACAAGCGCAATCTGCTTCCACTTTAACTCAGGAGATTCTTGGAACTGTGAGGACAGCATTCCTGCCCAGATTTTTCCCTTCCCCTTATAAATGGTGGGAGGACCTAAGTCACAGGAACTTGTATGGCACAATAGTCAAACAGGTATCCAGAGTGAGTTCCCTGGATTTATTTCCTGAATCCCTAAGGCCCTGCTCCAGACCCAGTGGAAGACTCATCATAACACAGCCAGTACTTTGTCTTTAAGTAGCACCTTCTTTTCCCTTGTTCTCAGTATGCTTTACAGACAAAGCACTGGATGGTGTCAGGCTCCAGTAAGGTACACAAGAGAATAAGGAGCCTTGCCCATCCTCAGAGGTCAGGGTCCATGGAGAAGCCAGACAAAATCAACTCCAGCAGTAAGTTTAGCTTAATTTTTTAATGTAAAACACAACAGACTGCAGGAGTCTTTGAGAAACAATAATATAAAGCTGTGAGTCAGAGCTCCCATCAGTTTCCTCTGTGGAGGATCCTCTTTTCATGGAAGGGGATGTTTGAAAATAAAGGAGGTTTCAAAATTGCTAGAAAAGGATTTATTTTAAAAAGGCCTCGTTGTCCCTCAGCTCCTTTTCTATCTCCCACTATCAGTGGGCCACTAACATCACCAGAAAGATATCCAGTGACTCCAGTGGATTAGACCCCAGTGATGCAATTGTGGCCCTACTGAAATCAAGTCTTGATTTTGAAAGAGCCAGGATTTTGCCCCAAGATTTCCCACTGGATGCAGAAGCACTCTTTAGAGGTCCACCTGACCTCTCTTCCGTGGTAAAGACCAGCGTAAGCAAGTAGTCAGCTACTCACTGGTCACTGCTAACAGCATACTATACCAGGGTATGATCTACCCATTTAAATCAGTGGAAGTCTTTCCATTGTTCAATGGGCTTTAAACTAGGACCCAACAGGAATATATTTTGATTAGTAAATGTAGGTTTATCATTTCTTTTATAAAGGGAAAAAAAAACCCCTGTGTGTCTTTATATTTGAAATATATATTTTAAAAGAATAATGCTTTTCAAATTGTGTTTTATAAAAGAAAGGAGAGAATATGCTTCAATGGGACACAACTGGTTATGGAAGTAAAAAGTTTGGTTAAGCCAGACATTTGCATTTCTTTAGTGTTCAAAGAGACTCAACTTCAAACTAAATGACCCCTGTTACACAAAGGGGTGCAATTATTCTGACAGAACTGTATATTTTGTGGTGTGACTTGCCCGTCAAAGTCAAATGCTTGAACCCAATAGTCCAACAAGTATAGGTAATGTAAATAAGTTACAGTTTTAGAATTGAATTAGTCTTAAAGGGAACCTGTCGCCTTGAAGTTGTATCAGTTCTTTAAAAAAGAAATTAAAAGTATTTTTAGGCTCATGTCTGCCCATGTTTATATCCAGCCTCCCTTTTGAAATTTTAAAATCACATCTTCCTGTTTTTTAATCTGCTTCCTTTGGCTGTTGTGTGAAGGGCTCACAAAAATGTTAGGGAACTGACTGGTAGACTGACTGACAACACAGGGGGCACAATGTGCCGTATGCACAGCATGAACAGAGAGGATAGAGATGGGCTTTTCCCTGTGGCCATAGGAGACAGGACTAGGAACAATGGACTCAAGATTCAGCAGAGGTAATATAAGTTGGAGATTAGGAGGAACTTTCTGGCTATGTGGGTGGCCAAGTGGTGGAACAAGCAACTTAGAAAAGTTGTGAAATTTCCATCCCTGGAAATTTTCAAGAGCAGGTTAGATAGACCCTTAATTGGGATAGCTTAGTCAGGGATGCCCTGTCCAACCCTACTTTCCTATGAGCCTATGGGAAAAGGGAGAACATGGCAAGAACACTTAGGAAAACGTTTTAAAGAAGTGTTTTTTTTGGGGCTGTTATTTTTAGATGCTGTTGCTTATTTTTCTAAATTACGAAAATTATAATAAATCCGACACCCTCTCTCTCCAAAACCCAAATAGATCTATCTAGTAGTGAAGTCCCTGAGCCTGCAACTTGTGTAAAAACCCATGGTTCACTGCACAGGTGTATCAAAATACCTGTGTCCATTGGCACCTGGCATAGTTAAAGCAATTTCCAGTTTGCTCTAATTTGTGCAGATCCCAGGCATAAGGAATTGCCTCCCTACTTCAGTTGTGTCCAGTGCTGGGAATCTAGCCTGTATAAATGCAACTCATTTGTAACCATCATAAATGTAACTCACTTTTTCATATCCTCTGTAAAAATGTAAATGTAGCATATGCCCACTTAGAGACACTTTTACACTGTCAATGTAAAGATGTCTTTTTATAAACAAGAATCAGGTCCAAAGTATTTTCATATTATGGGAGGAATAAAGAACTTTTGGAAAAGCCATAGTAAAATCCTCACTGTACAGGATAACAAATTTATCTTATGGGCAGGCAAGATGATGGGAAATGGATAGCAATGTCCACCTTGACACTAGAGAATTTCTTAATTTGAATTTGCCAACCAAGGGAGATGCGAGCCATGCAGTTTGCTTGCAAAGAAGGTGGACCATCTGCTAGTCATGAGCAGATGACAAATTCACTGCATTGCGACTTTGTCATTACTTCCAAATTTATAAGTAAACACATTTTTGTAACCTCTCTCAGATTACTTGAGAGTTTCAATAATGGAAAAGTTTAAATGTATGCAGTACATTTGAAAACATCTGATTCTGGATGGAATTTAAAAGCATCAGCTCAAATTTAACAGAAGATATTGCAAACTGCAATCTATTAAGTTGTATTTTTTTCTCAGATGAAAAGTAAATCATTGCGTCTTTGACTAGTAAGTAGCTAACTCAGATCCTGTATGTCTCCAATCTGCTCTAAGAGGCTCATTCCCAAGTGTCAAGGAACTGTCTTCCCAACTGCATTTGTGTGGTGCAACGCTGACCTCTACTGCCCACTACCTAATCCTCATTCTTTACCATCTGTAGATCGCCTTAAAGACATGTGTCACAAGCTGTTCTGTGTTTAAGATGACTCACTGAGTTTGTATCAGATCAGTAAAGCTGCCTTTCTAATTTTTACAGAGATGGAAGTCATAGGACTTTAAATATAGTAAGGAGTACTCTCTACCCTGTATTAGGAAAGGGTCATTTCTGTCACATGAAAGAAAAGATTTTGCCCTCAGCTACTCAACTGACATACAATTAATGAGGTTACATGTCTGCATGTGAGGAAAAAAATAGCTGCCTGTGTCAATGGTTCATAGCACGTCTACTTAAACTGCAATGTTAATACATAGTTTGGTATAGATTAGATTTCAAAGTGATTTATGAAGAAAGATCTCACTACCCCCATTTTACAGATGAGGAAACTGAGAAAGAGAGAGGCTAGATGACTTAACTGCGGGTCAGCAGCACAGCTGGGAAATGAGCCATGGTTTTTCAAAGGAAGATAGGTCAGAGAGAAATCAAGTCAGTATTTGTGCTACAGACTTAAGATGGGAATTTTAAAAGAAACAAAGAGTTAGTGACCTGAATCCAATTGTCCCATTTGGATAATTGATCTCAGAAGACCAGACTATGGACATACAATATAGACTTTATATCTCTGAAGCAAAGATTACATCCCTCGTTCGCCTTGACCTAGCAGCTTCCTTTGACACTATCTTCTGTCTCTCTCTTTTCCAAGGTTGTCCTCCCTTGGCTTCCATGATTCTCTCTTCTCTGTTTCTTGCCTGTGTCTCTAATTGCTTTTTCAGCATGTCCTACAGAGAAATCTCTTCATCTACTCTTCCAACTTTCTGTGGTTCCACACAATCCTGTTCTTAGTTCATTTATCTTCTTCTTCAACACCTTATTTCTGGGTAATCTCATCTGCAAACACAAATTCAGCCATCAACTCTATTACCTTACAAGATAGCCCAGATCTGTTTCCTTTTGTTCAAACTAAAGTCTTAGTATCGCCTTTTGACATCTCATAGATGTCTTGCTGCCAGTTCTAGATCAGCATGACTGAAACATCTTACTCCCATCAAGTCTTTCTCTTACCTATTTTCATTATTACAAGGACACTACTGCTGTGCCACCTGTCTCTCAGGCCTGTAACCTATGTGTCATCTTTGATTCAGGCTTCTTTACACCTCTTCAGATCTAAGCTATGTCCAAGTCTTGCTGATTCTTTCTGTAAAACATCTCTAATATGTGGCTCTTCGTCTCCATCCACACAGCTAAAACTCTTGCCCAGGCGCTTGCTGTCTCACATCTCCATTACATCAGTGTTGTTTCCTATGCCCTTAGCAAATGCAACCTTGCCCTTCTCCTCTCCCTCAAGAATGCTGCTACTCCAAAAATTAGTCTCCTAGCTCATTGTTTTGGCCAGGTCACTTCTATCTATGCATCCCTCTACTGGCTCCCATTTTTCCATCCTATCACCAACAAGCTACTTGTTTCCACGTTTGAGTCTTTCACGGCCTATCCCTGTCTGGCCTACATCGGTTTCTTTTTCTAGATATCTTACGATACCAGCTTCAATTGCCTACTTATTAGATTTCCAGCTTTGTGATTTCTTCTATGCTGCCTCCTATGGTTAGGAGGAGCTCCTCATTCAAATCCACAAAGCACTATTATCTCTCATTAAAACTCCTTTGATAGCTATAAAATGTATAGATATATAGGCTAATGCTATGCTGAGAATGGTACCTACTATAATGCTGACTAATACCATATAATTCTTTTTGTGTTTTCCTATACGTCTCCATCTGGTACCATTTCTTCTGTGCTAAGATTGTAAGCTCTTTGGAGCAAAGATCATCTTATTCTGGGTTTTTACAGTGTGTATCAGAGTGGGGTCCTGATCTGTGACTGATGCTTTTTGGCATGGTAATAATACACAAATAAATATATTAATGTATCATTGGTGCATTCATGTGGAATCACCACTCCAGCCATTCTCTGCATTGTACTAGTTGGACTTAACTTTCTTTTACCTCTTGCACTCTGTACAAGGTTAATGATTTGTGATGTTAATTAGCTATAATCACTCCATGCACTGAAAAACATCAGTGAAAAAAAGCCCAATGTTCCATATTTCCTTATGCCTCTCAACTTTGAGTTTGGAAATAAAAAAGTTAATTTCATGTTGTTTTTTAAACCCATTTTGTTTTTTTTAAATTAATGTAGTCACTCAATTTTCATTTTCTTTCAGCTGTACTGCCCTCTCACCTACTTCAAATGATTCATCACCAACGCATTCGTTGCCCAGGAATGTTGGCTTTAAGCAAACTACAGCAAATCATTTAAAATAAACAAGAATGTGCTTTCATCTCACAATAATCTATGTTAAATACATATTTCACACACTGTACCACAGGATATGTTAAATTAAAATCAGAACCACTAGACTTAAAAAACCTCTAATATCAATTCAAATCATCACAGAATTTGTTATATATTTATTTAAATCTGATGATAGGCATGATTAGTGCCCACTGCTGTTTTAACCCTTGCTCTTGTCAACTTAAGATTCTCTATTAGCTCAAGGAAAACAAGAATCAAGTTCAAATAATATGAAATATTATCAAATAATATCATTAAAAATAATAAAATAACCTGATCTCTTTTAACAACAGTGAGAGCATGCTGATTTTCATATCGGTAAACTTCTCTCTTTTTCATATACATTTTTAAGACATCAAAATAACTTTCAATCACGCTTTCCAAAAGACAACCAGAATAGCTTGCTTGAAATTATAACTCTAAATGCCTGATGCTTTAGGCTGCCAAAATGAAACAATCTTAGAATTATTCCTTTTCTATTGTAAAGATATAAGGAAGATGCATTTGAATAAAACAATATGCAAAATGGGATTCAGGAGACTGAGGCCTGTCATGAAAAATTTCCAGAAACTAAACCAATTTTTTATCTCAGTTACACTGAACTCCAGACTTCTACCAATGTAGTGGGGAGAAGATTCTGGCAGTGAACATCTCTTCTATTCTGAGGGTATCTGGGCTCTGCATTTATATTCACCTGAATCTAAAAGCTTGGTGATTTGGAAGGGCTCCAAAAAACCAGAGCCAGCTGAAGCTCATTGAGAGTTAGGGGTAAAGAGAAGATGGATGGCATTTATCCATCTTCTTACTCTATCATAACATTTTACCAATGCAACCAAGAATGAAAGAAAGTTTCATTTTAAAAAAAATTGTTCCAATAAATAAATAAATAAATAAGAGTTTTCAAATTTGCCACATTTTCTGTTAAAAATCCAAGCACCACCCAACCTAATTCTAAAGTGACTTTTAACCTAATTCTAAAGGGCCTTTTTCTTTTCTTGTTTGAGTGAGGCTGGGGTTGTCCTTGAGGTATTCAGCAAAAGTAGCCAAAGAACAGTATTATTCTGTCAGGGGTATAGAACTTCAGCTAATGGCTAGAACTGCATGAGCCTGAGAACTGCTGAAACTTGGCAAGCTGGATGGAAAGCATCCAGGATCTCCAAGTGCCCAGAGTTTACAGGCCAGCCCAGGAAACAGCACATTTTTAACAGCTCTGGTAAGCCTTGGAGGCCTTTTTTGGTGAAGTAAAAACCTTCATTCACATGTACATGCCCCACCTTAAGCTATAATCCAGTCATTCTCAAAGAATTTTGTTTGAAAAATTAAATGAATTTACATGTTGTAATAGGAAATTAAAAGTTTTCTGCCTGGCACTTTTAAAATCTTCCAGAACATGAAGTGACATGTCAGTGTAACAAAAGGTCATATTTCTGGAAAAATACCTACACTAATCATTGGCCCAAACCAGTAAAAGTTCCCCAATAACTTATTACCACCCTTTCTTTGTTCAACATGAAAAAAAAAAGATCAATTAGTGAGTCACGGCCTTTGATACATCTCTTCAAAGCTTTTCAAATCTAGACTTAGCATACCTGAACTAATACTGTACAGGAACCAGTAACCCATCTGAAAGAATGACCACCTTTTTAGGTTCACTCCACATCCCACTCAAGTCAAGGAAATCTTTCTCTTGTCTTTGTTGAGAGCTGAGTTGGGCCCCTGAAGTGTGTGCTTTGTACACTTTGGGTTGCATTTAGAAGGTTCACTTCATCTCCACAGCATATTTTTTTTAACAAATCAAAAGTGTGGAAGGGATTGAATAATGAGAGCAAGCTGTGCAAGTGTATTTATTCTATTCAGTTTAGTAATATTTTAAGTAGCAGTGTTTATAAGAACCTATCTATGGCAAAGAAAAAATGTATCATCATCAGTGAAGAGAACCAGGTTCTAGAAACAGATTTTGGAATTAAATATTGGCTTCATATGCATCTGCCATTGTACAAAATGTGATAGTGCTACAGTGCAATGAAACCAGCAAGGTGGTGCAGTGAATAGACTTGGAGAAGAACAAGCACCTGGTGAGAAAAAAAAAGGTTCAGTGAAAGCGCATAGGAAAGAACAGAGCTGCATAAGAAGCAGGTTACAGCATATGGACTACAGGTTATGCTCTAAATTAACCAAAAAATGAGAAAGATGGTGGAGGGGGGGGGAAGAAACCAGAAGATCTGAGATAGTAAGAAACTGAAAGAAAGGGAAGAAAAAAATAACAAATGAAAATGAGAGAAAATAGCAGGAGAGAGAGGAAGAAGAAATGTTTTAAAGAAAAACATCCAACTAGAAAATGGTAAATATGTATATTTCCTGGGGAAAACACTTATTAGGAGTGACAGACTTAAGCAAATATGGCATTAAAAATTACATGGGAATAGATAAGGAAAGGCTATGGTTAATTCTGGATACTTTGTAACCAAATAAGGTAGCTGAAAGTAAGTGTTCTCTTACTGCAGCTATTGTGAAGCTAAAGTTTACTTGGACTGAAATGTTTCCTTACTTTGTGTCATGGTCTGATAAGTGATTTGTTCCACTGGGAGAAAGCCTTTTATCACCACAGAGCATGTGTATTTTGTTGGCACAATATCCAAAGTCCAATTATTCAATATACATTTTCAGCTGGTGGTGTATTTGTTTGATTTTTCTAAGGAAGGCAGGGCAAAATAGCATTGCTCAAAAATTCTATTTTTCATTTTCCCCTCTGTGGTTCTGGGCTCTTCTTTTCCTACTTTTTTTGTCTTTCTCCACAGCGTGATCTACTCTGAAACACTTTGACATCGCAACCATTAAGGTAATCCCTGTAACATATCAGCCGTCCCCACTCCGCACCTCCACAGAAAACTTTTCTCAGTGATGTACCACTATTCACACCACCATTTGCTCTCTGAATGGCTGAGCAACATTACATTCACCATTTTTTCACTGTACCACTGCCACACCACTGTGGGCAGGAGGCTACAAGAGAACAATTAATCTTGGTGCTATCCCCAAACATTGTTCAGTGATAGCTCCAATATGTCTCTCTCACTTGCTGTATCATAGGTTCATAAGAAAGTAGGGCTGGAAAGGATCTCACTAGGTCATCTAGTCCAGTCCCCTCCTTTGGGCAGGATCATCCCTGATGAAGCTATCCCAGACAAGTATCTATCTAACCTGCTTTTGAATATTTCCAGAGATGAAGATTCCACAGTTTCTATAGCAGGGGTGGGCAATTATTTTGGGAAGAGGGCTGCTTACCAAGTTTTGGCAAGTCTTTAAAGGGCCACTAGGGTAGTCCCGCCCCTGGTCACTGTCTTGTGATCAGAAGTCCCACCCCCTAATCCCTGACCTTTGCCACCAGAAGTCCCTCCCCTTGCCTTCTCCCCCAGAAGTATTCATTTCAGCAAGGACTTGCAATCTCAGAACTAGAAAAATGCCAAATTATATTTTAAAACATGTACTACAATATTCATTAATTTGATTTAAAAAAATATTTGTGTCCTGATTTACATGCATTTCTGTAGTGCACATAAAGGGGATTGCACAATAGCTTGAAATGAAGACTTACTCTTGTATATTGTGGAAGGGTGTGATTGGGTAGGTATAGGTTTGTGGGGTATGGGGGAGGGTGTTGGTTTTCCTACAGCAGGGGGTGGAGGGGAGCAGTGGCAGCAGTGGGCAAATGACTGTGGGAGTGGGGTGAGTGGGACTGAATGGGCAGGCAGGTGAGTGTGCAGCAACAGCTGGGTGGGAGCATAGGTCTCTGCCGGTGTCCCGGGGCCAGCACCAGTAGGGCCCAGAGCAGGGCAGTGGGAGCACAGGGTGGGGGCCGGCAGGGCTGTATGGAGCCAGGCTGGGCTGTGCCAGCAGGGAGATGGGGAGCTGGCTCAGCTCCAGAACCCCTGCCAGCCCATGCCCCATGCTCCTGCTACCCCACTCTGGCCCCCACTAGCCCTGGCCCTGGGACACTGGTGTGGGCCCTACGCTCCCACCTGGCTATCACAGAGCTTCATGTGCCCACTTGCTGCCCCTTCCCCCTGCCTGCTGCATCTTTCAGCGCTTTCCTGCCTGAGGCTGTCACTGCTCCCTCTCAGCCGCTCCAGCACCACATTGCTCCCAGCTGCAGTACTGGGACTGCTGCAGCTGGCTTGGCCCAACC
Organism: Alligator mississippiensis; assembly: GCF_030867095.1. Lineage (NCBI taxonomy): Eukaryota > Metazoa > Chordata > Crocodylia > Alligatoridae > Alligator > Alligator mississippiensis. Next base: position 301,964,938 of record NC_081824.1, read on the forward strand.
CTGAGGACAGGGATGATCACCTGTGGTCCTCCCCTGCCTCCGCATATCTCCCCTTCTTATCTGGATTTCCCTCCAGCATAGGAAGGCAGGAACAGCCCCAGGGTCCCAGGCCAGAAGCCTCTGCTCTGCATGGAGCTTCTGACTGGTGGGGGAGCAGGGTTGGGCGGGCCTTGCTTCTGCAGCTGGTTGATCCTGTGGCTTCCTCTGGGTCCTACTGCTCTTGGCTCCTGTCATCTTTGATAGGCAGACAGGGGCAGATAAATATTGATTTTCTAAAATTTTATGGGGCCTGTGGACTGAATAGAATGGCCTGGTGACCAGATCTGGCCTGCAGGCCATATTTTGCCTGCCCCTGCTCTATAGCTAGCCTTGTTCAATGCTTGACCACACTCTCAGTCAGAAAGTTCTTCATAATCTACAACCTAAATTTCCCTTGCTGCAGTCTGAGGCCATTGCTCCTAGTCCTGTCCCCTAAAGCCAGACAGAACAGTTCATCTACCTCTTCTTTATAATATCCCTTCAGGTATTTGAAGACTGGTATCATAACACCCCTCCCACCCCCCCATCCTGTCCAAACTAAATAACCATAGATTTTTCAGTCTTTCCTTATGAGTCATATTTCTCAGGCCCCTAATCATTTTTGTTACTCTACACCAATCTGTCCACAACTTTCTGGGAGTGTGGGGCCCAAAACTGGACACAGTTCTCAAGATGAGGCTTCATCTGTGCTGAACAGAGGGGATGAATCACTTCCTTTGATTTGCAAGGGACACTTCTGTTAATTATTCTATTCGCTAACTGCATGCAGACAGGATTAGCCAAATCCTAACTTTGTTGGTCTCAATTCTACCCTACCAACATCTCCTACCCAACCAGTTTAGCATAGGAATAATGTCCTACTAAAACCTGAGCTGCCTGATAGGAGAGGCTTTTTGCAAACATTGCCATGAAATATCATTCTGTTTTTCTTTTTCAGTAAACATTTGAAATTTCAATGGATAAATGTATTTAAGATTACATATTTTCCTCCTGTACTAATTACAGCTAAAACTTTATTTTGATTTTTTTTCCTTTGACTTTTCAACAAGGCATAACTGGGTTATAATTAAAAAAGGGGGTGAGTTACAGAAGGATCACCTTGCTGTCCACCACAGGAAAGATCATTGTATGAATCCTCCTGAACTGTGCTTCCATTGCTGCTCCCAGAGCAGCTGCCAGAATCTCAGTGTGAGTTAGAGCATCAAAAGGCACAACTGATATGACCTTCACTGCTCACCAGATGCAGGAAAAAATGCCAAGAACAACATAAACCTCTCTGCATGACTTTCTTTGACTTCACAAAAGCCTTTTCAACTGAAAAGCACTGTGGAGTATCCTTCTGAAGTATGGATGCCCACCAAAATTTGTCACCATTCTTTGCCTGCTCCATGACAATACGCAAGCAGTGGTTCTCAGGAATGGATCTATCACAGACCCCTTTGAAGTTAAGATAGGAATTAAGCAAGGCTACATCATCATGCTAATGCTCTTCTCAGTGTTCCTTGCTGTGATGCTACATCTGATAATCAACAAGATTCCAGCTGGAGTGGAGCTAAACTACTGAGTGGATGGTAAACTGTTTAATCTCAGACAACTATGAGCCAAAACCAAGACCATGCTGACTGCAATCATTGAGCTCCAGTATGCTGATGATGCTGTAGTATATGCTCACTCAGAAGCAGACCTTCAGGCAATCATCAATGTCTTTACTGAGGCATACAGAAATGGGACTGATGCTTAACATTCAGAAGACTAAGGTCTTCCATCAGTAAGCTCTTAATAAGAGTCCCCAGTTCCGGTAATTCAACTTCATGGTGAGACTCTGGAGAACATTATTCCCCATGCCTCAGAAGCAATCTTTCACAGAAGGCTGACATCAACAACAAAATCCAACATCACCTTAAAAGTACAAGTGCAGCTTTTGGATGCCTGAGGAAATGAAGATCACAACATCAGATACAAAACCAAGTTTGTGGTTTATCAAGTAGTCATGATCCCCACCTTACTGTATGGAGCTGAGACATGGACTAGGTACAGGAAACACCTCAAACTGCTGGAGAAGTACCATCAATGCTGCCTACAGAAGATCCTTCAAATCCAGTGGGAAAACAGACACACCAATATTATCATAGTCTTGCAAGGAAACATCGTGAGCAACAAGATGATGATCATCTGACATCAACTTTGCTAAGCTGGCCACATCATCCAAATATCCAACTCCAGACTCCCAAAGCAAGTTTTATTCTCCCACCTCAGTCAAGGCATACATTCAAGAGGAGAGCAGAGAAAGTGCTTCAAGGATGTCCTCAAGGCCAACTTAAAAAATGTAACATCGACATCAACTCATGGGAGACTATTGCCTAGGACTGCCCCAAATGGAGGAAGAGTCTTCTACAAGGATCTCAGTACTTTGAAATCTTACAACAACAGGAGATGGAAAAGAGGGAGCAGCAGAAACAGCATGTTGGAAATGGAATCAAGAATCCAGAGCCACCCACCCTGTGCAGAAACATGTGTCCAAGGTGTAATAGAGTCTGTCGATTGTGGATTAGCCTTGTCAGCCATCTTCAGACCCACAGAAAAAGCAATCAAGGAAGACAATTGTGCTTGACTGCAAATGATTGCCAATGATGAAATACAGCTAAAACTTTATTTTGATTTTTTTTCTTTTGGCTTTTCAACAAGACATAAATGTTTTATAATAAAAAAGAGACATGTTAGCACTTTCTTTTGCATTTGTGTACATGCTAATGCATACATTTCAAAACAGGTTTTAGAATGTTTACAGCAAATGGCTAATACACTTCTGGTAACAATAAATCTATCTATCTATCTATCTATCTATCTAATCTCACCATAAATATATATGTACGTATGTATATCTCACCACACATACACACACGTGTGTGTGTGAATCACCATATATGTGTGTGTATCTCTCACTGCATATATATGTGTGTGTGTGTACACGTATATATGATAATCTCTGGAGATACACACACACACACACACACACACACACACACACACACACACACACACACACACACACGTGCTTGATACACCTCTTGACTTTTGCCATGTCTGGTTGATGGTGGCTATCAGTAACTTCCAGTTTAACAGTGTGTAGCTTGCATATGTCTACTGTCCTGTCTCTTTGGTGATCTCATCTACATTGCAGTTTTGCTGGCATAGCTATGCTGGCCAGGGACGTAAAGAGATCATGCACTATAACCAACACAGTGGTGCCCTCAAAACCTCTGGTGTGGACTCTGCCAGAAACCCTCAGTTTCTGTCAACAGAGCTTCTGTCATTCAGGGGAATGGTAGTAACTCTCGAGGGCAGAAATGCTTCACTTGCTGGCAGATTTTGCATCCACACTGGGGTGCTCAGCGACTGTAGCCCTGCTGCTGTGTGTGTGTTGCTGCTGTGTGTGTGTGTGTGTGTGTGTGTACACACACACAGCAGCAGAGCTACAGTGGCTGAGCACCCCAATGTGGATGCAAAATTTCCACAAAATTCTCACACACACACACATCTGCTTTAACTACAGCAGCAGGGCTACAGTCGAGAGATGTATCAAGCACCTTTTGTTCAGTGGCCAGAAGAGAGAGGGATGAGCAGGAGCAAAGCCATGTGGACCCAAGGGGTTACCTTGGAGACAGATTGCTACCAAGGAACTGGGGCACTGGTTGCCTACAGCTGTGCTTGTATGGATGTGTGGAAGGAACCAGTAAGCAGACAACAAAAGGAACAGTGGTTCATGGCTGTGGGTGGAAGCCAGGAGACCTAGCTTTTTTATGAGCAAGGAAATTGCCTGCTGTTGTTCATGATCAAGGAAAGAGGATGTTGTTTACCTTCCTTGGAAATAAACAAGGGTGCATCAAAGAAATACCTGTCTCATAAAATCTATTTCTCCTCCTACCACAAAATACTAAGTCCTGAATAGTGACCAAGTATCTTGGACAATGAGGAACAATACCAGGCCCCAAGACAGCACACATACTTTGGATCACATATATCTATGCTATTCAGCAGTGGAACTGGACAGTTCTACATCCTGGGTGATGGTAGCTCACTGGGCAGCAGCTGTGGCCAGGCAGCTGGTGGCAGCAGTGGCAGTGGCTGGGCCAGCAGTACAGAAGCTGCTATTTTTTGGTTACCCAAGTCAATGCCTTCTGTCACCCCCTCTTTATTACACTATTGATGCTATTTCTTCATTGGGTGTCCAAAGCATTGAAGTGAGATGATTCAGAGGCATTAGGTGTTGGCTGCAGCCAAGGCTGGAGATTGGAGCTGGGATGTGCCAATGTTCCTGCTGGGATTAAAACCTGGAGATTGCTGGCTAGAGGGTCTTGCCCCTCCTCTCAAGGTCAGACCAATCACCATATTTGGGGTCAGGTAGGAATTTTACCCCAGGGTCACATTGGTATGGTTTTTGGGGTCTTTGTCTTCCTCTGTAGCTGGGGGCATGATCCTCATCCTGGGATCTCTCAAATATAAACATTTGCAGCAGCAGGAAATTGGCTGCCGGGGACCCTGCTTTACCTGTGGCAGGTTAGGGCGTTATGTCTTGTGTTGTGTCTGGGATGACTGTGTAGTTTTGCCAAAATGTTATACAATGGATGTTTATAGGATGGTTTGGATAGAGATGATCCTACCTGAGGTAGGGGGTTGGACTAGGTGACCTCCAGAAAGGTCCCTTCCAGTCCTACTTACCTATGATTCTATAGTTCTCCCACATTCGTTGGACTTCGGAGATATAGAAAGAAGAGACAAGAGCAAGAGAGAGAGAAAGAAAGAGAGACACATCCTACATCCCAAAGTAAAATGTATTTGCCACAGCAATGACATTCCTGGATACAGATGATTAAAGTTGGAATTTTGACATTTTGAAATTTGTTTTCATTTCAAATTAAAACAAACATACCAAATTCCAAGTGTTATTTTGGGAGTTTTCATACCTATATATTTTTATTATTTTTTAATTATTCAATGACCCATCACTGGTAGTAGTGCACTGGTAACAACATATCCTGTATGACACAAAAGTTTAAACATTTATTTTTATCTTGTCTTCATTACAAAACATAGGAGACACTTTGAGCAAGAAGGGAAGCTGTGCATTTCCAATTAGTGTAAGGAGCTACTGACCTTTTCTTTAAAAAAACTATTAAAATTAAATTCCTATTGTTATGCTATTACTTCTGACATATTATAATATAATGGGTAAAATAAATCTCAAAGTGAAATTCAAAGCAAAACTTCAATTTTCCAAAATCTAAATTGAAAATAGTATACATGTTTTCCTTTGGCAATAATTTTCCATGGGTATGTTCACTACAACTGGGATGATTTTTTTTTAATAGTTTACCTGAAGCAGCTTCTTTTTTGATGAAAAACTGGCTCACTGTAAATTTTCCAGTCATCAGTATCCCCACATCATTGCAAGGATGGACCCAGTGCTTTAGATCAATAAGGTAAGGGCAATGATCATGAGCTGGCTAGAACTTGTGGAAGACTTCAACAAAACTCCCTGTATCAAGGGACATGGTATCAAGGTAGGCAGTCCCTTCTGATGTAGGGGTTTTTCAATGATGTCAACAGCCAGAAAACCCAAGCCCATTGCCTGCTTTTGCAGCATCAATCTATAGCATAGTCCTCTGCTAAAACCAGATATTAGGTTTATCCCAGGCTGATTATCTTGGCCTTTGCCTTGCATCAAAACAGGTGCAAGACAGCCATGTACACACACAGCTTGAATGGCAATTAACTCAAATTAGCTGTGATTATCCCAGGAGAAAGTGTTATCTTGGTACTTCACCAGCACTTAAAGTGGGACAATGGAACATCTGTAGAATCCAAGAATAAAAGGCTTTGTCCCTGGATAAATCTGACATCTGCTTTTAGCCCTATACTGCAGGCTGCCAGAGCCAGGGTCTGTCCAGAAGTCATAGGAGGGGGCTGGTGCTTCTCTGTCATAGCATCAGTATTGAGAGAACAGTACATATGCCCTGGCCTTGCCAAAGCAGATGCAAAGCCATGTTCAGGTTAGTATCATTCACAGCATTCACTGAAATCAATAAAAAAGTGAAAAAGTGTAAAATATATGGCATGTATCATAGACCTACTGCATCTGCTCCAAGGAATTCTCTGAGCAATCATAGCAACACCCAGGTGATGCAGTGGTTGCAGAAAGTGCTGTGTGTGGCCACAGTACAGTACATGTTCCCAAAACAGGATATCTTGTATGAATATACTGCACCATGCAATATGAAACAATGTGTACACAGAGGCAAACCACAGTTGGGTAACTCTGTGTACGCAAGATTCAATTTTACCTTTCCCCTTGCCGTTGATTTGGATGGCACTTATTATGAGATTTCGACATTGGTCTCAAAAAAGCAACTGGTAGCCACACAACCTTTTGGGGATCTAGATGGTGGATGGTAAGCAGAGACACAGGGATCTATAGTGTTGTAATTAAGAACCTGGAAGGAATATTAGGTGTGAAAGAGTGAGATGGGTGGAATCAGTGAGGGGCATGAAATTGATCTGATCCTGTTAGAAGGCTGGAGATAATTATTGGATAGGAATTAAATGAGAGACCTCACATACTCTGGGTTAGTTCTAATGCACATGAATAGGGACCTACTTAATTTGCAATTTTGCAGATTTTGCAGAAACCACAAAATCTGCAATTGTCTGCAAAATCAACTTAAAGAAAAAACTTAATTAAAATAAAATACTGGCTTTTCAGTGGAAGCCAGAAGTCCTCACTGCATGTGTCTACACATTAGGGGTGTGCAAAGCGGGCCATATTCTATTTGGATTCGGATTAGGCCCGATTCCAGGGACAGTGATTCGATTTCCTGATTCAGATCACAGTCCTGATCCAATTTGACCAAATACGAAACTGAAGATTCGATTTAATTCTGATTCATAGAAGCCTCCAATTTGATTCAGAGAGATTTAACAGCTGTATATGTTTTTCTTACATACCCCAAGGTACTAGGCGTGGCTCATGAATGCTGAGATGGTGGGGAGGATGAAGCATGTCACAGGAGTGCAGGGAGGTGCGTGCTCGGTGGCGGACCTGGAAATAGAAGTACTTCTGGTCCACTTCCTGGTCTGCCACCGAGTGCACAGGGGATGCCTCCCTCCCCCCTGCAAGGAGACCCTGGGTGTTCCCCCAGACCCAGAAGGCACCAGTCGCCGAGCTAGAGGGTGGGGGTCCCCCGTGTGCTCTGCAGCAGGCCCAGAAGTGGACCAGAAGCACTCCTGTGGGACACTCTATCCACCCCATCATCTCAGCGTCATCATCCACCCCATCATCTCACCCATCATCATTCACAAGCTGCCTGGTACCTGGAGGTATGTAGAAAAAACATACAAAGCTGTGTCTATGTCCAAATTGTCAAATCTTTCTGAATCTCTCCAAATCAAATCAGAGGCTTTGGATTTGATTCGGAGAGATTAAAGTCTTCTGATTCGATTCAGATTTGGAGATTGAGCCACCGAATTAAGCCGAATCTCCTCCAAATCAAATTAGCGACCCAAGCTTTGCACAGCCCTACTACACATGCATTTGATCTGGAATCAGTTTACTTGTGATTAAACTACTAGTGAGTAAATGCTCCTGGGCAGGCATCTATACATACAGGGGTGGGGCCACTTCCTAAGGCCCTGCAATGGCCTCCTGCTGACACCAGGTGGAGCTCAAGGCTCCAGCTGCACCTGCCAGCAGCTGGCAGCCATTTTTTAAAGGCAATCCTGCTCCCTGGACAGCCACTGTTCTGGCCAGGAGCAGCATGCAGAGGCAGGGGCCAGCATACAGCGGCTCTCTCGCTGCAGCCTCTGCCTGCTTACACCATGATTGCTCCAGCTCCTGCCCCTGGTAGTGACACCCAGAAGCCCAGGGTCTGGCTGGCCATGGTGCTGGACCTGCTGGACCAGCAGGCCCTGCTGCTGAGGTCCTGGGTGAGCTGCACACCTGCCAGTGAGGGCCACGGTACCTGGGTGTGAGAGGCACTGTCCAATCACCTCTTCCTGCACTTCCTGCTGTACCCTGCCTGGACAACCACCCATCAACTCCCCTGCCCATCCCCAGCACCACAGTCACTACAGACAGATCTCAGAAAAACACTTTATTCCCTCACAACAAACAGACCCCCACCTCCTTCCCCAACAAAATAAGACCACCCCTCCTTCCTCCCCAACAACAGAGCCCCTTTACCGCCCAACATTAATAAAACAACCTCTTCCCCATGCAAACTATTTACAAGTGAAGTGCTGTGGTTGTGTGCATGCCCTCCCAGTATGGGCAGCCATGTGGTGTGGGCACCTATAGAGTAGAGCCCAGAGACAAGTGGCCAGCACCCCAGCTTCTGGCCATATCCCTGTGGGTGCACACATTGCAGTGAACCTGGCTGTGGGTGGCAGTGACCCTGAGGTTGTATCCCAGCTACCAATGGTGGCCTTTCCCCCATGTGCAGCTTCAAGGCCTGCAGAGCCATGAGAAGGAAGCTGTTTGTGAGAATTTGCAACATTTCTAAGATAAGATGCTCTGTACCAGGGGCCCATGTGCTGCCTGGCCTCAGATCAGGAGTTGTGTGTGCATGGGTGCCCATGGACCATGGTAAGTTGAGTAAGCAGGCCTGGGCACAGAAGGCAGCTGGCAAAGGCCCTCTGTCCCCACTCACTCTCCTGGGACAGGCAGGCCACAGGCAGTCTGCTTCTCCCACCCCATTTCCAGGGCAGGACAGGACAGGCTTATGGCAGCACCTGCTACCATGGCTCCAGACCCTGTTGACCTCCCTTCTCCTCCTGCCGATCTCTTGTGCTACCACCAAGCCCATTGTGCCCAAGCTCAGGGGATGCAGGGATCCTGGATGACTGGGCTAAGGAGATGCCCATGCCCCCACCCTCCCCACAGGGAGCCTCTCCAGGGAGGTGCCCTAAGGCCAGTCCCACCCTGCACTGGCATCATGCCCTGAGCATGACCCTGCTACAAGTGTCCCAGGCACTGCATGAGGAGCTCTTTGTGCAGACCAAGGGGTGCCTGACCCACAATGCCCTGCTGCTAAGGATCACCAGGGTGCTCTGGGTGCACCTGCACACCTGGCATGGGGCCCTGAGTTTCAATGGTGCAGGGGGCAAGCCTGGGCTACCCCATAACATCCATCATTGCCTGGAGGGCTACCTGTGGCTGTGCTACACATCCCTGCCCCCTGCAGCCAAGGTGAAAATCACTGCCAGCATTGACATATTCCTTAGCATGCGAGAGGCCTGTGCCCACCTAGCTGTGGGGGCATGGGCTGCTCGATAACATTTTTCACAGTCTCCTGCCTCCCTGCATGCTGTGGGGAGGATCCCAGAAGCCAGGGGAGTGTGGCTGGCCCAGGTGGGGAGGGGGTGTAAGGGCAGGAACCAGGGCAGGGGCAGGGGCAGAGGCTATGTCAGGGAGAGGCCTCCCCTCCAGTGCAGGGCTTACCACATGGCTTGGGCTAGCATTGTTGGCAGCTCCAGTCACTCCTGGCTGGTCACATGAGTGACTGGTGCCTCCCGAGACTGGGGGGGCACCAGTGGGACACGATTGGGGGGGGTTCCCCAGCAGCCAATCACAGCAAGTGGGGGAGGAGGGGTCCCCCGAAAGCCAGTCACCAAGCACACCAGTGGCACGGCAGTAGCAGAAGTGCTGGCATGACAGCAGCAGAAGTGCTAGGACTTCAGCCACTGGCACTTCTGCTGCTGACATCCTGCCAGTGGATCCAATTTCAGAGTGGGGGGGCATGAGTGCTCTCCGTGACCCCCTACCAGCCAGAGTGTTCACTCTCAGGTGGGGTACCAGCACTCTCAGCATTGCCTATGGCTGGTGGTGATGGCATACAGCAATGGGTGGACTCATTGGATGGTGGAGCATGGCGTGCAGATGCCCAGCTAGGGGAGGAGCTGGCACTGCTGGTGGCCAGCAGTGACATGGCTGGCCATGTCTCATGGCTGGGGCAGAGGCAGTAGAGCTGTTGAAGCAGGTGCTAGCACGGGCTCCTCGATCTGCTGGTGGAGGCTGCAGGCATAGAGCTCAGTGGGATGGGCTGCTAGCATCCAGAGGGGCTCTCCCCAGTGACATGTCACCATGAATGCCAGGCCAGGGTGGAGGCTTGGGCAGGTTGCAGTACATAGCACAGCTGTGGCCTTGAGTCCTGGGGCATGGGGATGTCTGTCAGCTGCCACAACAGGGCATGGACTTGTGGGAACTCCCAGGGCTGAATTAACCCTTTAGTGAGCCCTAGGCAATAAAACTTGTGGGCCCCCAGCTGAAGATGAAATTTTTATATTACTTTTTCACTCAATAATTATCATGTGTAAAACAAACACAGCTGGGTCCTTTCTTCACTTAGGAAAGGGAAGTGCCTAGCTTGCCTATACATTAATCCAGCCCTAGGCACTCCCCAGCTGATGATTGTGGTTGGTGATGGAAACCAACTGTGCCCACAAGACCTTGACCTTTATGTGGTACTACTGTGCCAACTGGTCATCCCTGTCCTTCCGCATCTGGCCTGACCCACCTCGTAGACATGGGTGTTCAAATACCTGCCCCGCACAATCTGCCACTGCACCTCCACCTAGTGCCTCAGTGCCACAAGGTGACCAGTTGGGGCCTCAGGTGGCAGGGTGTGGCGTAGGCAACGACAAGGCTATCAGGGCTCCCACACCAGCTCTCTGGGCCTCCGTGCGGCTGTCCTTGTGCTGTCAGGCCCGGGCAGCTGCCTGTAGCACCCAGCACAGAGACACAGAATGGGACTGGCAGCCACACAGCAAGGCAAAACCTCGCAGCACCTGAAGGCTCCAGACAGGCTACAGAGGGTGGGCTGTGGGCAGCTGAAGCTGGCCCCAGGGGCCAGGAGCTGCCTGCAGTTGGTCCTGGGCACTGACAGGTCTGGCAGAAGCTTGGAGCAGCCTGCACGCCTGGACAGTGTGGCACCAGGCAGGCTACAGAGGGTGGGCTGTGGGCAGCTGGAGCTGGCCCCAGGGGCCAGGAGCTGCCTGCAGTTGGTCCTGGGCACTGACAGGTCTGGCAAAAGCTTGGAGCAGCCTGCACGCCTGGACAGTGTGGCACCAGGCAGTGGTACCAGGGTGAAGGCAGGCTGGTGCAGCCAGCTTGCAGAGGGACACAGGGGCCTGGAATGTCCTCAGGATGCCTGCTTGTGCCTCAGGGTTGTGAGTGCCTGCAAGCTTTTAAGGGCCTGAAGCTGGGGCTACCAGAGAGCTGACCCAGCCCTAGGGCAGGAGAGGCCACTAGTTCCCTAGTGGTGGGGCTGACCTGGAGCAAATTTGCTCCCGGTTGGCATCTATATGCATGTTACTACAGAGTAACTACTCATGAGTAAATTTGCTACTTGCATTTGCAGGTAGCAAATTTACTCACAAGTACCGATTTTTACTGTGCAGTAAGCATGTGCACATGTAGACATGCATGCTTACTGTAAAGTAAACTACATTACTATTCAGTAAAGTGTCTTGTGTAGACATGCCCACTGCTTTGCAGCGCACCTAGGAGGGGAAGGCACTGGCTAGTAGAGCAGAATGAAGGGCAGCCAGCAGCCAAGATGACAGCCACTCCCTAGTCCGTCCTCCCCCACCAGGGCTTCTCTGACAATTAGCAGCATGGGGCAGGGCCACCAAGAAATACCGATTAAATCAGCTTTGTGCTGCAACTAAACTGCAAAAATTCCTTTGTCTGGTGTAACCTGGGCGGTACTCCAAAAGGTACCCCCTCTCCAATTGAAGGGATCAAACCAGGTACACAAGCACTGTGGGAGGTGTAGGGACTCTCCTCCCCCTATAGAGCAGAGCCAGACCACCAATGGGGACTTAACCATATACCTTTTAATGAGAGAACAATACTGGGAACATAACAGGCAGGGGGTATAGTGGACACCACAATGCCCCAAGGGGGCAGGATTCAACAAAGGTTAGACACTTACAATCATTGGCAAAAGACAGAGTTAACAAAATATAACACGCAAACAGCAGAGCAAACAATACTGGTTGGGGAAATATAAAAAAGGCACAAAATACAAAATGTCAAAGGACAAAGAAATACAGGGCCTAGGTACCTGGAGGGGGAGAAAGCATAATGGCTCCTTTCCACTGCAAGAGGAATTTCGCTTTGTAAGCTCACTCACCCCAATTCATCAAAGCTGGGACTTGAACTCAGATCTCCCACATGGCAGGCAAGAACACTGCCACACAGCCACCAGGGCTGATACTGCTTTAATGTGTTAGGGGTCTTGACCTTCCTGGAGCCCTGGCCTCATGTCGAGCTGCCTGGTCTCTGATTGGAGGAGCTGGAAGCCGAGCTGGGAACCCCTCAGGTCACTGTTCAGATCCTCCTGCTGGCCACAGCCTCTCATAGGGGATCCTGGAGCCCAGTGGGGAGCCTCTCCTGCTGGCCACACGCCACGCTGCTGAGGGTCCAACTGCTGCCTGCAGGTCCTGCTCCTTCAGGTGCTTCTGGGGCAACTGCTCCCACCCTGCTGGCTCAGCTCTTGCCAGCTCTTTGAAGCTCCTTCCTCGTAGTCCCCTGCTGGTCTCCTCTTGAGTCAGCCATGCTGCCCCTTTTATCCCCCTCCAGGTGACCCAAGGGGCCAACCCCGGGGACATAAGGAGTGAATCTCTGGGGCCTGATTGGTGAGGAAAGGGAATCCCAAGACCTCCAATCATCTTCTGCCCTTTCAAAACCCCTGGGCTAGGTCACTGCCAGCTAGCCTGTCACACTGGCAATGAATTAAGTAGGTTCCCATACATGAAACATCAAAGGCTGAATCTCACCACCTTTTGAAGTCACTTGTTCTTACAGCATGCCAAGAAGTCCCCTTTTATTGGTAACTTTAGAAAGCTCTTGTGCTGTAAATGGAGATGTGCCTAATGCAAAAAAAAGGCAAAAAACTATGACTGAAAGATAATGCTTCTTATGGATCTGAAATCTAAACAAGGATTTGAACTAGTCAACAACATTGATGGTGAAGATGTAGGCTAGAAATTTATCTTTCAGATGAGATCCAATAGTGTAGCAGGCACTTATGATACCATATTACCTTTCAGTAAGAATAAGGTAAAACCAAATTATTTTGATAGATATAATGGAGCAGACATCTAGGTAGAAATAAATAGTTTAGATAGAATCTCTGCAGAAGTTTAATTTTTAATACAGCTTGGTTGAATCAGTCTTTTTTTGGATAATCTTTTTCCCCCCCATTATATTTTAGAACAATAGTGCTTAAACAGCAACAAAAAGGTAATTTAAATTTCCAAATACATTTTGACTAGAAATATCTCTTCAAGAGTAATCTGTGAAAGTCAAGAGCTGTTTCTCTCCTATCAAAATGTTCCTTATTCCATCCACAGTGTTTGAAACCTCTCTCAAATTATACACTCTACTTATTATTGTACTGCTTACCTTCTATTCCCAATCATTAGTAAAGGTGTTAAATTACACTAGACCTGAGTGTTACTCCTCTCAACACCTCCCTCACAATTTGACACGCAGTCATTTATCATTATGATAAATTTATCATTTATCAAATGTCTTCCTTAGCCAATTTTCAAATGCATCAGGCAACACAGCACTTATCTGCAAACCATTATGGATGAATGTTCATGTATGTTTTATGATTTTATTTATACTACAGTTTATTCCTTTCATCTGTGAATATTATGAAGCAATCAATTTAATAGATTTTAAGATTCAGAATGAACCATTGTGAACTTCTAGTCTGACCTTCTGCTTAACAAAGGCCATAGGATTTCACCCTCTAATTTCTGCAGTGGAAGGAGTTACTCTTTCCCACTGTGTAAGTGAACACTGTTAAGGTGTATTTCTTGTGGTTAATATAAAATATTGGTCAGAACGATATTTAGTCTTGTTTAAAATACCTCTTAATATCAGACAGATTATGATCAAGCCATCTTCTAACTTATTCTTTGATAAGGCAAATGAACTGAGCTCTTTGGGCTTTTTTACATGTGCTCTAGGATGCGGGGGCGGGGGAGGCGGGATGAGGTTAAAGTACCTGCAGACTGTTGTATATCACCATCCCTACACTTCAAAATGGCAGTGGGGGCGCTTTAACTAAAGTTAATCGAACAAGTTTTAATTAAAGCACTCCCGCCACAATTTTGAAGTGTGTGAATACTGATACATGACACATGGAGGCTGCTGGAGTGTGCTAATTAGCACACTCCAGCAGACTTGATTAATTAAGTCTGCCCCAATATGCTGTAGTTACGACGTGTTGGAACAGTCTCCCTGCACATCTACAGGCACCCTTTAAGTTTCTTTGTGAGGCACATTTTCTACCCCTCTAGTCATTATTTGGCATTCTTCCTTCAACCGTATCCAGCTTTTCAACATCCATTTTGAAATATAGATGCCAAAAGTGGCATAGTATTCCATTAGTGGTCTTCTGATTTGGCACATATGCTCTTTATTACTTAAAATCCTATTTCTTCCAACAGCCCATCTTACCTCCATGAAAGTCAATGGCAAAATTGTGAATGATAACCATAGGAATGAGTTTAGGACCTGGGAGGATATGTGCACTATTTTTATTTAATCTGTAGAAGGAAGGCAGTTAGAAAGGGATTACTTAAAGCAAAACTGTGCAGTAGGATAAAGAGAAAAAAAATGTAACTGTAGAGAAAATTCTGTTTAACAATTCTAGTAGATAATATATATAATAGATTCTAATAGATTTTACACACACACACACAATACCAGCATAATAGCATCACAGTGACATTATATATTATATTATTATAGGATATGACATGATGTGATATTCTATTCTATTCTATTATTGTAATAACCTGCTTGTTATTAACTTATCTATATTGTGGTAGCATCTACAATATGCAATTAGTGGACAAAACACCATTGTGCTAACTGCTGTAATATCACAGCAGACAAAAAAAGGCAATCCATTCCCCAGAGCCTTAGAAATAAGCAACTATTTCTATGATTCGATACCATTACCCCAGGACAGGTCCTAGGTATTTATAAGTTTTTGTATTTAATATTTATTCTACTATGCATAAATTTAAATGTATTGGTTAATAATGATTCATTACGCATGTTTTTATTTTTGGTTTTTAAAAAGGCAGTACTTCAATCTGCTTTCTTCTGTACTGTCCAAAAATAATTTCCAGTAGTTCAGTGAGCTCAGATGTTAACTTCTACAACATCAGAATACTTATTTTCTAGACCTCTGGCTGTATTAAAGATCAGTTTTCCAAATATTTCTTCCCTGCTTTGTATTAGAAGTAATATTGACAAACTTCTCTCTTTAAGTAAGATCAGGAAGTTTCTAAAAATAAAAAGAATGATTTAGAACAGAAGTGGCCAACCTATATCACGTATGCCCAGGGTTGCCAACTGTCCATAAAATTATGGACTGCCTATAAAAATTCAAGCTAAGAATACCTTTGTTTAAAATCTCTGGTTGCTTTGTGATGCTCCCTCACAGAAAGAAGCTGGACAGCTGGAGTATCATTGATAAACAGACACAGCAGAGCACCTGCACCTAGTGTTTGAAAAGAAGTATAGCACCCAGAAGGAAAGCCTCTCTTGGGGCTTTGTTGACTCCTCCCCCTTTAGCCATGTGCTACTGCTGCTTCCTACCCTATAATACTACTGGACTGCAGGCAGTCTTCTTTAGGGGTCCAATCTGGGATGAGGGGAACAGAATTAACAGAAGTAAGGCTGGGGACTAGGCTTCTGGGGAAGAATGGTACAAGGTGCAGTCACAGTTTGCCAGGTCATGGGGTGAGTGGGGTTGTAGTGGAGGGCAGCAGGGTGTAAAAAAATTGGGTCAGTAAAAAAGTTTATCTGTCAGTAAAAAGTTTGCAAATTATCAGTAAAAAAAAAATCTTGGGTTGGAAACCCTGCATATACTACAGCTGGTACAGACAGCCTTTACATGTGGCACATGGCAGATCATGGAGGGGACAATAGCACAGCAGAAGATAGGGCAGGAAGCAGAAAACAGAGCAGGGAGCACAAGGCAGAGTGGAAAGAAGAGCAACAGATTGAGCACAGGCAGGGGAAAGAATGGCACTCAAACAGGGTACAGGGCTAATTTGTGGCATCTGCCAAAAAGGTTGGTCCCTGATGATTTAGAAGTTTAGTGGCATTTGTTTTCCTGCTCAGTATCTCCAAACTGCCTGGCTGGTAAGAGCATTCAGTGAAGATGTGCCAAACACAATTTTCAGGGGGTGCATCTACAAAAATGCAATTAGTATGAAGAAATAAACTCTGCTGAAGTTTACACTCAGTCAACTGCTCCTGGGAACAGCATTTACACATGTACCCAATACCACAGCAGTTTGAGCCAGGGCAGAGCGGCCCTGGGCTAGCAGGGGATGTGAGGGGTCAGGCCCAGGCCCCATGTGGCAGCATTGGGTGGCAGAGAGGCTGACTGAGGCACAAGGGTGCTACAGTGTGGGGCTAGCCAGCTGGCAGCCCCTGCACTTTAGCACCCTCGTTCCCCAGTCAGCCCCTGTCACCCTCTACATATGCGTTTCGGGGGGAGTAAATTACTCTTGTTGTAGGATAGTCTGTCACTGACAGTACTATCCTATGGCAGAGTTAATTAATTTACTGTGCCCTAATACCTGCACACATGTAGATGGTGACGCTTTACTGTGGAGTTAATTAGTCAACTCTGCAGTAAAGCATGTGTAGGTGCACCCAGTGTTATTTTAAATACTGCTATTACGGTCAGTAGCTATGAAATGTCTGGACAGTAGGGTACAGGATTTCTCACTGTGTTCACCGCAGAATGAACACTTACGTGGCTGGGGAAGAATGGATGCTTCCATATTGGTCTTCCATACTTTGCTCTCTGACAATTAATTGAAAGGACATCAAGCCATAGCATTCAGATAGGCACCCACATGAACTTGTTCAAAGTAGGAAGGATTGAGAAAAAAGCTTTATATCCAGCATCTTGGCCTGGAGGAAGATAGAGGAACAATATTCTTTAAAGCTGAATCAAACCTCCATTACACTGGAGTTTCAGAACCTCCAGAATTGGAAAAGCAATTCCTCTCCCTTTGAAGAAGATAAATGATTGTGAGGCAATGACATTTTATATTTGTATGAAACATCTCTGAGGTGCAATCTGTAAAGGAAAGACCTCAGGCGCTACCAGTTTCCCTTAATTATATTTGTAATCAGTATTTCTTCCTATGCTGACGCTGTTGGTTTTGGGATATGGCTGCTTCTTGTTATAAGTGATCAAACAAAACAGGAGAAAGGATAGTCTTGTAGCTGAAGCATTGGCCTGATATTCAGGAGAAGTCAATTCAGTTCCAGATTCTGCTATAGATTCCCTCTGTGACCTTGGCAAGTCATTTTGCACAAATCTACATCATCTCTGTACTGCATCTGAGGCTCTTGCAGATCAAGACCCTCTTCACATGCTCATCTAGCACAAACCAGATGAGTCAGTAAAGCCAATTTAGATGTGTCCTTAATCTCCCTGCTTCATTGCTTCCCCTCTGTAAATTGAGGATAATATTTCCTACCCATAGAGGTGTTAGGAGGATACATTAATTAGTATTAGTGTTGACGTAAGTCAAGTAGACACCCAGGGTGCAGACAGAAGTGCAGCTCCCTGCTGTAACTGAGAATGCTTTGCAGGAAGTGCTCTAAGGTACAATGATCCCCCGGACCAAACAGAAGTTCACTGTTGGTTCCAGGAGGGAAATCTAGCTGCTGGCTGGGAGTCTGCAGCCAGCTTCCCCTAGCAACGGCCCCTTTCTCCCTGCTAGATGGCAAAGTTTTCAGAATGGTAGGGGGGAATGGGAGTTCATTCTAGGGGTTCCCCAGCCAGTGCTGGAGGGTGGGGTGGGTGAACTGGAGTCCCCCCACACTGGGGGGGACTCCAATTCACCTGCTCCACCCTCTAGCAGGGGCTGAAAAAACCCCAGACCAAACTCCCTCTGCTCCCTTTCTCCCTATTCTGAAAACAGCTCAAGGCTGGCAAGCAGTGCAGACACAAGTTACAGAAGATGCTCTGTTTTGAAATGTCTTCATCTGACCCCTCATGCAATGAGGGGTCAGATTTTCACCCAATGAGTCAATTTTAAAGCAGTCTGCAGCTGTGCACTTGTGCTTGGTCAAGGGTATAAGCTGCTTTCTGTGTCCAGATTGGGTGAAAATTGTCACTTCTGTCTGCAACCCCAGATATCATATCAGAGAGGTATAGGTATTAAATGCTTCACCCTCCACTTGAAGTTAAAAAAGTCTTTATCCAGATAAATCAGGTTTGCTGATTTTGCTGTAGGTTTAAAACATAAAATTCTAGGAAGCAAAAATAGCTCTATTAGAGAAGTGAGAGAGAGAGAGAGAGAGAGAGAGAGTGTGTGCGTGTGTGTGACAGAGAGAAAGCACTCAGTACTGCTGTATAATCTGTGCTTTTTAACTGAATCTTACTCTACCAGGTTAGCATGGATATTCAGACTCCCAGTGAAGAGAGAAGAAGCCAGGGGAAGAGAAAAGGGAAAGAACGAGAGAAACTGGAAATGAGTAAAAGGGCCAGTGGACAAAAAACAAGAGAAATACATAAAATATAAATGCAAATTTCAAGGTACTCTAGCTGGTATTTTCCACTGTTATTGCTGTGCTATCTGCCTGGTCAGTAGACATGCAGTATCCCCTGAACCCCTGGTCTCCTCATTAAGGGTCTCATATATATAGTCTTCTCCAGTGTGTCTGCTCCAGGATGCTTTTCCATTCTAATCTTGGAGCTGCTTTAGCATTTCCCAACCCAAACCTTGGGGTTATTTATGCCTGTGACAGAGATCCACAAGCAGCTGCCATCCTTCCAGCATGGTCTGGGTCAGAGCTCCTAGTCCCTCTCAGGAATATCAGATATACTATCATAAATGTTTCATCCTGTCTTTAGAGGTTAGGAAAGATACAAAGCAGCTGAGCAATGTGACAAGAAGTAGGCAGTTAGGGGTTGAGAACAGTGAAATGAGACATTAATGGAATGGGAGGGAGAGGAAGACTTGATAGTGATACACTATTTACAAAGCAGAGAAAAAAAGATCATCTTCCTAGCCAGATTCTCAAGACACCCAAGGACTACACACTAAAGACAAAGCTACCAAAGAAGTAGCAGGAGAAGCCAGAGCCCATAGTTCTGATTAGGTTCCCTTATGTGATTGGTGTTATATATACATAAATGTGCAAGTATTAACCTATGTGCATGTGTGTGGACACACACACACACACACACACACATATACAGGTGCTCACACACATGTATACAGATACACACTCCCAATCTCTTTTCTGAAGATTTTCAGCATAAGAGAACTCTGGAAAAACCTCAGATGAGTGAGCTAGACACTTCACTCCATAGTAAGTAATGAAGGCCACAAACCGTCTTCTGTAAATATTTTCTCCAATTTGTCAGTGAATTAACTAAACTGGAATTTGGCATCAACGGTAGGGGTAGCACTTCTCATCAATTAAAATGTAAAAACCAGAGGGAATGCTGACTGTGGTACAGCAGCAGATTTTATAAAGTGCATCTAATCTAAAGGGCAGTTTCCAGCATGCTGTTTCACCAGTCCTCTGCTTATGTTCAGGGTTGACTCGGTAGGACAAATGCCATCAACTGAATCACCAGCACCATCTACCATAACACCTTGTTTTCCCTTGGAGATCTCCCATCCCTGAGTTGACTCAGCCTGATCTTTCTTAGGCTGTAAGATCTGATAGGATCACAATTGCAGCTTGAGGTGTAATGGCATGGTTGCTGGTCACATTAAATCCAGTACTAACTAAAAGCTTCCTGTGATCTAGGATGCAATATTCTGCTGTCCACTCCCTGTGACTCTATACAGTCGGGGGCTGTTCTGCAACTTTTCCAGCCCCACCTATCTGGAACACTTTCCCACCGAGACACTGAGTCACTTCCTCTTCAGAAAGCTCACCCACAATCCTTCCTTTTCACTTTGGCTTACAAACTAGCATTAACTCTGTCTGTGAAATGAAACTTTACTCATAGATAAAACTGTTCAGGAATTTTTTGATGATAATTTTGTTTTGCTGGAAAACATCAATTTGTCAAACCATATCTTTTGTGGAAACATACCAGTTTTGATTAGATTTTTATCAAGAAAGTTTTTTTCTGGCCCTGATTGGAATGTCTGGCCAAAGAGAGAGAAGGAAAGGCCCCTGCACCTCAGATGGCCAAAAACCTGGTGATTAGGGTATTCATGTGGGAGAATCGGGTTCAAGTTGTTGGTCTACATTTGGCAAAGCATTCTTTCCCCATAACCCAGGTGAGTGTCTGAATCACCAGACAAGTACAGGCTGGCACTCTTTTAGCCTCTTCTGTTGTGCAGTCACTCCACTTGATATTGGAACAGGTACCTGAATCTGGAGTGAGTTATAGTGACTACCACATGCAACAGGCTATTGACCATTCTCCTTCTCTTATTTATACTGAGACAATTTTACAAGTTTAAGGTTCTTCATACTGCAATAAGGGAATCATTTTGAACAGTTAGAAATTTTGTCAAAAAAAAAAAAAGTCAGTTTGTTCAACCCTAAATGTTTCTGCTGAATGTTTCCTTTTCATGCTCACTGACCGTTTGACAAGTCAAAGGCATGGTTCCTGTGGCACCTACCTTGATTCATGGTGGGCTGCTGGGGACTTTGGGACTTCCAGGATCTTCAACATCATGGCAGCTAGCCATACTAGGGCTTCAAGGTTCGCTGTCTGAAAGCTAAGAATAGGAAAGCCTTGGGAAGCCTAGATCTATCTGCCAGATTACATGCCACAGAGTCAGCACTCACATTCAGGAAATCTTAAGGAAGTCTCATGGGATCTCTTGCTTTGGAATAGCCCCAATGTTTGGGCCACCCAATTTTGTGGAACCTGGAAGCACGAGGGTGGTCCATGGCTGGGGCAGCTTGCCTGGTTCAGGGGCTCCAATTCTTCCAGAGTCTGGTGTTCTGGGGAAGATAGGACTTCCAGGTTGCAGAGCCCCTGTTATAAGCAGGTCTTATCTCCTGGTTCTCTTCTCAGAGAGACCTGTTGAGAACCAATTCAGCCTGAAACAACATTTTAAAAAATAAATGGAAATATCTCACAAGCTGGAAATCATGCATTCTAGCCAGCTCTAATTCTTGTTAAATATACTATGCTGTGCCTCCATTTCAACAACAGCATTCATGAATTTGTGCAACATCACCAATAATTTGTTGTCAGTAATACTGACCTTGTTTGTTTCCTAAAAGTTGAGAGAACTGCACCTGCTGACTGCATTAGAAATAAAAACTGGTTCATAGTCCATCTATGTATGCTTTTCATTCATTTAGAAGGCAAGAGGCAACTGGTAGGCTTGGCTCTTTTCATTTTCCTAATACACAGTGCTTTGGGACGATTGTCCCTTAGATGGTCTTCGAGACTTTTTTTTTTAAATAAGATCAGATTCTGATAACTTAATCTTACACAGTAAATTTGCTGCAAATATTCCACTTAATTTCAATGAAACTATTCAAGCTGTAATGCCTATTTATCTTGAGTAGGTGTGGAACAATCTGTCCCTGAGCAGACCTGCCACAATTTGATAACTAGAATATTATTGTTATCTGAAATAAATCCTTTTTTTATTTCTATGTCAGCTCCTCAGTAACATTGGAGGAATAAAGTCTCTCCACTCATTTAGTTTCTGTGATCTAATATTAGCCAAGTGTTTGGCCACAAGTCCTTAGGATTCCCAGGTTGTCCTCCTCAGCTCAGGACTGCTGAGGTTCCAGTCTGGCTATAGGCATTAAACTAGATCCTGACAACTGTCCAGAATAAGTTATCAGAGAGTTATAAATATATCTGGATGGGTAGGGATCTGGTGATTTTGGAAAGGCGAGTGCTCTATAGATTGGAAACAACAAAGACAAACTTGCTTCTGACACAATTCATTTTACCATGAAACTCCATAAGAGAGAGAACTTCAAGGGAAATTTCTTAAGGAAAATATCTATATGTTTGTCCTTCATTCTGGTCAAAGGTGTTCCTTTCAGGAGGGTTAGTTTCTCCTGTGTTTTCTATTCTGTATGCAAAATGTAGACCCACATTAACTTAGAAAACAAAGGCACGGGGAGAGGAAATATTTCTGCATTAATATAACCTCCAACTCAATGGTGAAGACCCCCAAAAGGTTTCAACTGCAAAAGAACCAGAGTCAATCTGTCTTTCTCACCCCCTCTATTTGTCAGTTGTGTTTGCCTCCCCCTCTTTTCTACTGTGTCACTTTTCACTCCCATTCTACTGTATGCGCATATAAATCATGCCAGAAATGCTTCACTCACTAACACCTACCTGCTGGAGCTTGGATTCAGAGGGAAAAAAACCAACCCCAAACCCTGGCAAATTCTTATAAATCACAGTACTTCTAATCTCCTTTCAAGAGAGTCAAATGTAAAGTCATGTTCTTTCTTGTGAAAACATTACTAGCCTGTGGGTGTCAACACATCTTTCTTTTCCAAGAAATCTGTTGCATCCCACAGTGAGTCTAGAGAAATTGCACTCTGATGACGGTGAAGAGAGGCTGCTAGAAAACCATCACATGCCAGACCCATACAACACCATCCTCAACAAGCACTTGTTTATTTTTTCTAAGCTCAGCTCTCTCCATACAGAGTCAAATAAAATATAACCGAAACAAATTTTAGTTTTTACACTTTTTGTCTTGGGCCCTGAAAAAAGGCTTTTTCCATCTCCCCTTTTTATCTCCCTTTTCATGCCATAACTCTCTTACTTCCAGCCCTTCTGGAGGATGAACTGCACCTGTAGCCACCTGGTTGTTACCTTTACACCTATTTCTAAACCTGACATGTCTTCCTTCACTCAATATTATTCTACAACAGGGGTTTCAAAGATGAGGCCCACAGGGCAGATCCAGCCCATGGAGCCCCATCATCCAGCCCTGAATCTGCTCCTGGGTCTGAGTTGATTCACACACCCCAGCAAATCCAGGATGGGGGCTGCGTGTGGCACAGTCCCAAACCAGCCCAGCAGGAAACTGCATGCGGCGGTCCCTGCCAGACAATCTCAGGGATAGCTCTGTCAGGCCTTGGTTCAGCGCAGATGTAGTTAGGGATCTTCTGGAAGGGCTAGACATTTTTAAATCTGCAGGTCTGGATGCCCTCCACCCAAGGGTGTTGAGGGAGCTGGCAGGGGCCATCACAGAGGCCTTGGCCCGGCTGTATGAGCATTCGTGGTCATCTGGCCAGGTGCTGGGGGATTGGAAACTGGTGAATGTGGTCCCCATTTTTAAGAAAGGGAGGAAGGAGGACCCAAGTAACTATAGGCCTGTAAGCCTCACCTTGGTGCTCAGGAACATCTTGGAGAAAATCATCAAGGAGCACATCTGTGGGGGGCCTGCAGGGGAGATCATGCTCAGGGGCAATCAGCATGGGTTCATCAAAGGCAGGTCCTGCCTGACCAACCTAATTGCCTTTTATGACCAGGTAACTAAATCCTTGGATGATGGTGTTGCCAGGGATGTAGTCTTTCTAGACTTTAAGAAGGCCTTTGACACTGTCTCTCACCCCATCCTTATTAATAAATTAAGAGACTGTGGCATTGATGCCAGCACAGTTGGATGGGTAAAAAATTGGCTGATGGTGCACACCCAAAGAGTAGTGGTGGACGGGTTGTACTCAACCTGGTGAGATGTGAGCGGTGGGGTACCCCAGGGCTCAGTCTTTGGCCCACACTGTTTAACATCTTCATCAGCGACTTGGACGAGGGGGTGGAAAGCACATGGTCCAAGTTTGCTGATGACACTAAGATGTGGGGCGAGGTGGGCACACTTGAAGGGAGAGAGAGGCTGCAACTAGATTTAGACAGACTACAAAAGTGGGCAGATGAGAATAGGATGGGGTTCAACGTAGAAAAATGCAGGGTGCTGCACCTGGGGAGAAGGAATCCACAGCATACATACAGGCTGGGGAGTTCCCTTCTTGAAAGCACAGAGGCGGAAAGGGATCTCGGAGTCATTATTGACTCCAAGATGAACATGAGCCACCAATGCCAGACCGCAGCCAGCATGGCCAGCCATACCTTGTCATGCATCCAAAGATGTATCTCAAGTCAGTCCAGAGAGGTGATACTCCCCCTTTATGCGACATTGGTCAGGCAGCAATTGGAGTACTGCATCCAGTACTGGGTGCCGCACTTTAGAAAGGATATAGCTAGCCTGGAGAGAGTCCAGAGGAGGGCCACCCACTTGGTGAGAGGGCAGCAGGACAGGCCCTATGATGAGAGACTGAGGGACATGAACCTGTTCAGCCTCGGCAAGAGTAGGCTGAGGGGGGACCTGGTGGCTGCCTACAAGCTCATCAGGGGAGATCATCAGCAAATAGGCAGAGCTCTTTTCTCCCCAGCAACACCTGGGGTGACGAGGAACAATGGTAATAAGCTGATGGAGAATAGGTTTAGGTTAGAGATCAGGAGGCAATATTTTACAGTTAGGGTGGCCAGAATCTGGAAGCAACTTCCTAGGGAAGTGGGTCCTTGCCCCTACCTTGGGTAAATTCAAAAAGAGGTTAGATGATCACCTGTCTGGGGTCTTGTGAACCCAGCATTCATTCCTGCCTGTGGCAGGGGGTCAGGCTAGATGGTCTGTTCAGGTCCCTCCTGACCCTAGCTACTATGAAAAAAAAAGTTTTTAAAGATCCCAGACTTGCTGGGGTGGGCGCTGCATGAGTCTTGGGTCCTAGAACAGACACTGCATGCACTGGATCTGGTATAGGGGGGAGGGTCAGCGGGGCTGATCCGGCCCATGGACCAGCCCCATGACACTCGTATGACCTGCAGGGCCAGATGAATTTGACAACCCTGGTCTACAAGATAAGGCAGCAGGGGATATGGCTCAGGGACTGTATTATTCTGACATAGGACTCTCTGCTTATGAAGATAACATCCAAGGTCTTGAGTCTCAGTGCTGAAACGTCAGCAGAACATGTATGGATGCAAGGATCTGACCATGTAGAACAGTTTCAGGGAATAAGCCATATTTTTAAGGCCTTCATAGCTCCTGAATAATCCATCCTTCACTTGGAGGAACAGCCATTTTGCACAAAGTGCCATTTCAAATAAATGATGGAATAGATGATACTCGTTGAGGTGACAGTGAGATAAAATTAATCAAAGTTCAAACTGCACTGAGAAAGGACAGTGGTAACCAATAAGGATGTCTCCCTTATCTGTTAAAACAAATTCCTTTTTCCAATTTAAATAAGTGGATAACTGGTACTTCTGGATTCCCCTGCAAAATCAGAAGCATCAAAAACTAAGCTGAGGTCCTTCCAGCTCCCTAAAAATGAATCATCACCTTTTTTTTTTCTTAAGAGACAGCATGTATGCCCTGGTATATGCACATGTTGGTAGTGAATCTAGAGTTTGGACCATGGACTAGCCTTTGCTACTTCATATTTTCTTGCATACAACATGCATCTTTCCCCCCACCTCCTCCCCACAAAATACTGGATATGCTGCTGGAAATGCTGGGGTGAGCATTATAAGCAAGAAAATACAATAACAGTAGTTTCTGCCTCTGCTGGGGGAAGTTGGGACAGAAGGGAAATTAGCACTGCAGTGCTACATGTGGGGATCCCTGACTCCTGGTTGTGAACACTGCTGCAGAAGCTGCTCCTCAGTGGGCACATCTACACATGCATATTAATGTGCCACAATAAACTCCAGCTCATATCACAGTGTAGTTTATTGCTCCCAGATGCTGCTTTTACATGTGCATACTGAGAGGGGTCGGAGCAGCCCTGGCTGGCAGGATGCCTGGGGGCATCAGCCTGCCAGCCTAAGGCTGTTCTGACTGGGCTCAATGTACTGTGGATGGGCTGGCTGGGGCACAAGTGCCAGGCTAGCCTACTGGCATCCCCTCACTGAATCACTCTTGTGCCTCATCAGCCAGCTGTGTCAGCCTCTATGGCTGCTTACAGGTGGAGAAATAAACCTGGCGCTTTACTTTCAACTCAATGCACCCCCACGCTGAGTGCAGTGCATACCCAGTAGAGGCATCACACCAGTTTGACCCAGCTCCCCGGCATCTATATAGATTGTGCACTTCAGCAGGGCTTTTGGTTCTTTTACCCAATAGCTGATTGAATCAGCCATTAGATGAAAGTGCCAAAAAGCCCCATTGAAGCACATGGTGTACACAGATGCTGAGTGAGCCGAGTCAAACTGATGTGATTCCTCTTCTGGTAAAGTGCTATTTTGGGGTTTTTTTCCACATATATCAGCAGCCTACATGTGTGGTGCTGTGAAGTTAAAAACTCCACAGCAGAATGCCTAAATTCAAGTACTACTCTGCTGCAGAGTTTATTAGTTTCCTGCAGCCTAATAGGACTGCACATGTAGCTGCTGAGATGTTTAATGTGGAGCTAATTAGCCACTCTGCAGTAAATGTCTCATGTAGATGTGCCCAGTTACTGCTATTTACCAGTATTTTCAAAGAAAGATCTTTTTTCTTCATTTCCCTATCAAAAATAGGACAAATATCTTATTCAGAGGCATGTTGTATGTGAGAAAATATGGTATATATGCTCCCAAACAACAACTCTGTGTCTAGCCAATTTAAATGGTCTCATGGATCTCCCATCGAGCTCTTCACTGTAGACCGTATTCTTTTCTCTTTTCTCAGTACTCATCCTGTTGCCCAGGGAAATCAAGATAGCAATTTACTTAAATTGCAGTTACCACCATAAGAGCATCTGTGTTTGCTAGCTAATATATGCACACCTTGGGAATGAAAAGGCCCCACTACACTTGATGTGTGAAGTGTTTACCAGCTAATGGGTGAGCACCTTGCCATGTGATTCTGCGTTCATCAGAGGGTTTATTTTACAACTAAAGAAGATTTTCACTAAATATTAAGGTACCTAAGAGACCAGCTCCAGTGGGGTGAAGTAAATATTGGCTCAAAAAGAAGCAAGAGGGAGCTGGGAGCTGCTTGCATTTAATGTTTGGTGCTTCACCTTCACAACCAAAACAGCAGAAGGAAGAAGCCACCTACTTCACTTTTGAAATCCTGCCTCCATTTTCCCTGCAGTCAGATGGTGGGAGGGTGTGAGCAACTGCTAGCTGATTGTTTTGTTTTAATTTCCACAATTCACTCCCTTCTCATTTTTAAATCCTTCCCTCCCACACAGCTGGCAGCAGCAGTCTGAGTTGTCTCTTCTGAGCTCTGCATTCCAGCAGCTCCGCTTGAGGGAGGGGAAGCAGAACAGCAGGCCAGATTTTTTGTAAGGATTTAGGCTCCTAAAGATGAATACAGATGCCTAAAGACATTAGCACCTAAGTGCCTAAGTCCTCTTGATTTAATTGGATAGTGTCTATTTACCCCTCTACCATAAAACGCCCGCCCCATAGTTCTCTTCTGTCTGCCTCTGACTGAATAATCTGAGGAAAGTTTACAAAATCTGTACCAAACCCATCAGTAATGAGAAGGGGAAGGAGCAGAAGGGAATGCCACTTAAAAACAAACATGCATGTAAAGGATTCTAATCAAATTGTAAAATAGAGTTAATTATTTTTTATGAACAGTTTCATTTTAAATACTAAATTCACAAACATTACTGAGCTCTTTGTACAGCCTTGTATTTCTTGGCTCCAGTTTGCAAATCATGTAAGCTCCTGGTTGAAGATGCTTTCCTGTAATGTGGCTTCTCTGGGAGATGCCCAGATGGGGGTTAATCATCTACTGACAGGGTTATCAAACTCATCTGGCTCAGCAGGCTGGATGAGTGACCCAAGGCCAGTCCATGAACCAGATCAGGCCAACAGGCCTACAAACCCTGAACCCTCTCCTCCCCCCATGCTAGATCCAGCACCTATGGCACCCCCTCCAGCTGCTCTCGGATCCGTGCTGCATGTGATGCATGTCCCAAGAGCAGTTGAGGTGGGCATCTTGTTCAGCACGGGTCCTGCAGCAGCCAGAATGGGTGCCATCTGTAGTGTGGATTCCGGACTGGTCAGAGCAGGTGCTCTGTGCAGCACATGTCCTAGAGACCTGAGGCTGATGCCACAAGTGGTGCAGTTCCTGGAGAAGCCAGAATGGGCACCATGTGCAGCATGCATCTTGGACCTTGCCTGTGGGCCCAGTTTGGATAAATTCAGATCCAGCACCAGAGTCCAGATAATGGGGATCCACAGGCTGGATCTGGCCTATGGGCTGTATGTTTGACACCCCTAAAATAGAGCTATGCCAGTTCACAACAGATGAGTATCCAACCAATGGCCTGAAAATCCCTGTCAATCAATTAGCAGCTTATCCACAACCATTATTTTTACTAACTATTCTCACTGCAAACAAGAAACAAAAAGTCCTCCTGGTGTCCCTGTTGTGTGAGACGCTGCAGATCCATACAACATACGCTCTTTCTCTCCAAAGAAAGTTTTGCCACTTATTTATTCCTTTATCTGCCACACTCCTACATATGGTCAACCCGAATACCATGTGGGGGTTTCACTGGCCACTTGAAGAACTGAGCTTTGGTCAAGAAGGCACCACAGAATTACTCATGGTGGCAGGCCAAATGAAATGTAAGTATTACCAATTCATCCAATTATTTTTCAATGGAAGCTGGGGCCAGAAGAGACTTTGTAGGTCATTATTCTTGATATTTCAGACATTCTTGTTTTTAGCTTTGTTCTGCAGAAAGAAATAATAGTTTGTTTCACTGACAGCACAAGACAAGGAAAAATTAGCACATTTTATAGGACATAAAAAAGTCCATTAGAAAATGATGTTTTAGGAAAAGACATTTTTCACCCCGCAACACACATCCTCGTAGAGTCACACAATAAAATATTGATGAAAAACATATGGCTATGCTTCCCAGACATGATTTTTCAAGTATTTTTCTACAAATTGAAAAGGATTTTAAAAGAATAATAAGGGAATGAGACTGATAAAAATTGGGAAAAAGTAGTGGTAGTTTTAAAAAATCTCTCTCACAATTGTGTTGGCTCTGTTCACAGAAAAAAAAATTAATGATAGGCTCTCATAATTTGATTTTTGGTAGCTCATGGAACTTCCATGTTTTAGCTCACTTTGTTCCCTTTTAAAATTAGAAACTGGCCCAAATCCAAACCCAAGTTTGAGCTCTCCAGAAATTTTGGATTACTGGACATCTGAATGCAGATCCTCATTTTCCCAATGAGCCAAATAAAACCCAAGGTCTGTATGTCCCCAAACTGTAATGCTTTGCAACTGGATCTACATTTCCTCTACTGAAAAATGCAATTACAGTCTGGAGAAAACAAAACAAAAACATCCAAAAAAGAGACAGAAATGGTTGAACATGTTAAAGTATTCGCATAACTGGAAAAAAACTTCTATAAATAGAATCATCCATGAATTCAAAATTACTTGGTGTAACTTGAGTTCAAGTTCTGAGTTATTCAAATGTATGTGATTTTGAAATAAACTCCCAACATTCAGTCACATCTAATAGTATAGGATACATGCATTTCAAGCATGCTGTGGAAGCTGAACCCAAGACAATTTTTCATTCACAAGCAAAATTTAATGTTCATAAAAATATTTATGTCTCTTCTCTCACCTCCTATGAGTGTCTTTAAAAATTAGGAATATTAGGCCTTGTGTAGATGAAACAAGAGGCATGTGTGCACGACACTTTAGAGCAGACTAAATGCTTTTGCAGTGCTTTAATGGTGTCAGTGTTTGCATGCCTCTGTGGCATATTGCACATTAATTCCACCTGCCATAGGAAATTCAGCAGCATAATGCGCCTTAAACAACTTGGGGCACAGCAAACTAAAACTCCTTCAAGGAGTTTTAGTTTGCTGCCCCTATGGCCTTGGAGTGAAGCACCAGGCTCCGTGCAGCTCCACGGCTCTGTGGGAAGCCCTGCAGGCAGCCTGGCAGCAGCCCGGGAAAGCAGCTCTGCCCAAGAAAAGCCATGAGCCTGATATTTCCCCCCACACACCATGAGCCTGCGTGAGCTGTGTCAGGGCCCAGTGCTTCCCCCCACAGCTGTGGTGCCCCCCTGGGACCGCCCAAGCCTGGTGCCTACAGGCAAGTGCCACCTGGCAGGGGCTATAGCTGCCACAGAGGGAAGCACCAGCTGCTCCTGCAGCCCAGGGACCGCTCCACCTGCTGGCAGCTCACCCTCCCCTCCCTGCCGGAGAGGCAAGTAAGTCAGTGGGGTATGTGCATAATACAGGGGTTTAATCAGCCCTAAATTGAAGCGGCGTTTTTTTAAAACCCACTACTTCAATTTAGGACCCCCATTTTATCTACATATGCCCTTAGAGACAAATAAGAAATCTGTCCCCACAAAAGTCACTCTTAGACTTTGTGATATTCCCACTGTCATCAACATTTTAGACAATGCTTTTATTTATTGATTTGCAGGAACTCCCAAAAGCTATACATAAGATCAGAGGTGTAGCAACCTGCATCTGTGCCCTGAGCAGCAGCAGCAATAGCCGATGGAGGGGTGGCCAGTGCTAGGCCAGCTCTGGCAGCCACGGCAGCTAGGTGGACAGTGGCAGCAGCTGCCATTCTTGTTCCCTCTCAACGTGGGTGTGCAGGGCTGGTCTCCGGGTTGCACACTCCTCATTGCACTATTTTAAAAAGAGTACGATAAAGTAAATGGGGCTGGATAATAAGCAGAATCAGGTATCATTTCAGGAAAGCACTTGGTCAAAGCTAAGCATGTGCTTAAATACTTGACCGATTCAGGCCTTAGACCATACAGTCCCATTGCTTTCAGCGTGGGGCAGAATTTTTCTACTTTTGGCCAGGTCTATACAGTAAACTTATCATGCCTGGCAGTGGTGGTCTAAAGCACTTTGTGTTGCTCCGGGTATGCTGACTCCTGAACTGGAAGCACAGTAGCTCCAGGTAGGTTAAATATGAGGGCCAAGTAGCCCATCCCCAAGCTAATTAGCACACACAACACCAAGGCAGAAGCAGTCTTACTTTGTCATCTTGTACAGCTTATCTGCACTCCTGGAAGACTACCATCTGCAATGCTCATCACAGCGGAAGGCACAGCATATGTCTCATCCACCAGCTTCAGTAATGGGAGA
Source organism: Alligator mississippiensis (assembly GCF_030867095.1). NCBI lineage: Eukaryota > Metazoa > Chordata > Crocodylia > Alligatoridae > Alligator > Alligator mississippiensis. The sequence continues at coordinate 301,996,146 of NC_081824.1, forward strand.
TGCTAAACATGCAAGATGTCTTGTTCAGCTACAGCAGCAAAGCTAACACAGGAAATCATTTGTGCCCAGACTGCATCTTTTCAAGTGCAGGCCAAAGAAACCAGGGCCAGTCTCTGAAATGGATAATGACCCAGTCAGAAAACTGCAAATTATGGTGGCTTTGAACATTTGAAAAGGATCTTCAGGATCATTTTGAAATCTGATGTTATGTTCTGCTTTTTAAATTCCAGCTCTTCTTAAGAGACAAGGAAAGGGAAAGGAGAAGAATGGAATAGCTGAAAAATAAGTAATGAGAATTATGCCTGCTTCTTAGTACATGAGGAGCAAGATTAAGCTCCTTGCCATTTGGGACAGTAAAAGTTGTTGAAATACTAAATATGCATGTTCATTATCAAGGTCAAGTGATACCAAGAATAGCCTGCTACAGTCTGTGAATAAATTAACTTCAACAGTAACATACTGTGTATTTAATATCCACACCTCTGAAGTTATAGCAACAGGAAATAGACAAGTATTAAATAAGAGTGACTAAAATAATATGTTAATCCTAAAGCTTCTTGAGCATTCAGAAATCATGAAATACTGTACAAAGTTTGTAAAAAGACTATCCCAAATTTTTCCTAGATACAATATTGATTTCTGGATTTTTCCTAGATACAATATGTAATATTCTGTTACCATTTTTTCTCTTTTAGTCAATTGTCCTCAGTGTTAATGGACAATGAAGGCAAACATCTCGTCTTTGGTTTCAGCACATTACTTCAAGGGGCTTTTTGTCCTCTGGAGATTCTAATCAATCAAGTCCAACTCAGAACAGTGTAATGCAAAACTAATCAGTCAGTGGCTGTTGTAAATACAGAATTCTACACACCTGGAAAGACTTAGCATGATTCTATACAGCAAGCTGTTCTCAGCACAACATAGGCTATTTTAAAAACCAAGGGAATTCTCCTAAAATTAACAAATACTGTTGGCTCAAGCTCCCAGACAGAAATTCTAGGAACACTAACAGCACTACTGTGCCACCACAACAGTTGCACCCTCCGCCCCACCACCCCAAGAACTGAGGGCTTGAGCATACCCTGTCCATGCCCTATCCACTTGAGCCTGTGGATCCATATCCAGAAGTTCACCAGTGAGGCTGCTCCAAGCTCATCCCTTCCCATCCACTTTCAAGCCCTATCTCCAGTGGGCCTGGCAGGAGGCACTGGGGACAAGCCCATAGAAGCCTATCAAGTGAACTCCCCAGGTGCAGAGCATGCCCAAGGGCTCAGATAGTCAGGGCATGCCAAAGCTCCCCAGGTACAGAGCATGCTCAAGCTCCCTAGTATCAGGACTCACCACTGTAGTGTTAGAGACAAGTCCTAAATAACCTCCATGGATGCCCTACTAGCAACTTATCTCCCTTCATGAGAACTTAGGAAACAAGAAAACAAGGAAAACTTTATTAGGGGGAAAAGGGAACACATTTTGAGGAATATACCATAGCGATGTATCTGTAGGAATGACTGGGTACATCTACACGTGCCATTAAGGCAATGTGATAAACTCCAGTGCAGCTTGCTCTGGAGTTTATCATGTCTCCACATGCTGCGGCACTCTCATGCCCCAGCCAGCCTCTTCACCACCCAATGCCATGACCCAGAGCCTGGGACTGAACCCCACCCTGAGCCTGCTGCCAGCCTGGGGCTGCTCTGCCCCAGCTCAAACTGTTGTAGCCCTGGGCACAGCATCTGCACATGCCTAACGACCCAGTCAGTTTTCTATCCACCTTACAGTCCATTCATCCAACCCATACTTCTCATCATGGAAGGCAATCAGGTTGGTCAGGCATGACTTGCCCTTGGTGAATCCATGCTGACTATTCCTGATCACTTTCTTCTCCTCCAAGTGCTTAGAAATGGATCCCTTGAGAATCTGCTCCATGTTTTTTTCAGCGACTGAGGTGAGGCTGACTGATCAATTGTGCCCTGGACCCTCCTTTTTCCCTTTCTTAAATATGGGCATTATATTTGCCCTTTTCCAATTATCTGGGAACTCTCCTGATTGCCATGAATTTTCTAAGATGATGGCCAGTGGCTCTGCAATCACATCAGCAAACTTCCTCAGCAGCCTCGGGTGTGTCCCATCTGGCTCCATAGATTTGTATACATCCAGCTTTTCTAAACAGTCCCCAACCTGTTCTTTCACCACAGTTGACTGTTCACCTCCCCCCAAAACTGTACTGTCAGGTGCAGTAGTCTGGGAGCTGAGCTTGCCTGTTAAGACTGAGGTGAAAAAGGCATTGGGTATTTCAGCCTTTTCTGCATCCTCTGTCATTAGGTTGCCTCCCCCATTCAGTAAGGGGACCTACACATCCCCTGATTTTCCTCTTGTTACTGACATACTGATAGAAACCCTTCTTGTTACCCTCTACATCTCCTGCTACCTGCAACTCCAATTGCACTTTGGCTTTCCTGATTTCATCCTTGTATGCCCAAGCAATACTCTTACACTCCTCCCTAGTTGTTTGTCCAAGTTTCTACTTCTTATAAGCTTCCTTCTTGTAATTTAGCTTACTGGAGAGTTCCTTGTTAAGGCAAGCTGGTCTTCTGCCATACTTGCTAATCTTCCTTGCACATCGGGATGGTTTGTTCCTGCACTCTCAGTAAAGCTTCTTTAAAGTACAGCCAGCTCTCCTGGACTCCTCTCCCCTTCAGACTGGCTTCCCAGGGGATCCTCCCCATGAGTTCCCTGGGAGAGTCAAAATCTGCTTTTCTGAAGTCCAGGGTCCTTAGTCTGCTGCTCTCCTTCCTTCCTTTTCTCAGGATCCTGAACTCAGTCATCTCAGGGTTGCTGCTGCCCAAGTTGCCATCTACTTTATCTTCTCTGTTTGTGAGCAGCATGTCAAGAAAAGCACAGCCCCTAGTTGGCTGCACCAGTACTTGTACCATCAAGTTGTTCACAACACTCTCCAAAAACTTCCTGGATTGCCTATGTGCTGTTGTATTGTCCTCCCAGTAGATGCCAGAGTGATTGAAGTCCTCAATGAGAACCAGGAGTTAACCTTGCTTTACTACTAACCTGATATTACATCTCCAAGCATGGTAGCTACTGTCAAGGCAATTGATGTTGACAGAAGATATCTGAAGGCTCCTACAGACATGCAGGGAGCCTGCTTTGATGTGCTGGAAATCCAATGTATCAAAGCAGACTCAATTAATTGAGTCTGCTGGAGCGTGGAAATTGGCATGCTCCGGCAGTCTTGGGTGTCACGTGCATCAGAAGCCCCATGCATCCCAGCACTGAAAAGATGGTGGCAGCATGCTTTGAAATAAAACGCATTCAATGAGCTTTAGTTCAAAGCGCCCCGCCACTGTTTTTTCAGCATGGGGATACTGATACACATGACGCACAGGCACTTTTAATTAGTTCAGCTTACTAATTAAAGCACCCAGCACTGCATCCCAAAGCATGTTTAAAAATGCCCTGAGAGAATCTCACCCACACGTCACCATGCTAATCAGGGTCTAGTGAGCAGCTGAATGCATTTCCACTTTACTGTCACTGATTCACTAGTGCAATCTCAGGATAACTGTTCAAATGTACTTTGCACTATCTCTGGCTAATCTGTTACTACCGTTTATCCAGGAAACTTTTTTATGATTTATCCTGGGACACTGGACATGGACGCTGCACAACTGCACATTATCCTGGGATAAAATGGTTGGTCTAGGAATAAGTTAAATGTCTGTTTGCAGCCACAACAGCTATAACTCATGTCTTATTTTATTCCTAGATCTAGGCTGGCTGGGTGTTAAAGGAGACTGCGCATTCCTGCTACTTTCCTCTGCATTATGCCCTTTTTAAGAGCGTCCCTCATAGTGCGCCCCTACAGTTGAGGAGAACTGGAAGCTTTTAAACCCCTGAACAATCCTTGGCACCAAAGATGCATGCCATGACATAAAATATAACACTTGCCCTTCTCTCCCAGAACAATCCAATTTCCCAACCAGTTCAAAGTTCACCTATGGTTTGGGTACTTGCATATTATCATTGAAGGCATTCTGGGTAGATCTATTAGAAAATGAACTGTGTCTGTAACTGTACTTACTCCTTTCTATCAAAATTTGGGGCAAGGGGCTTTTCCTCTCTTGTGCCTCTATCCATTTAGAGTTCTAAGTAAATAAGATGATAAAGGTTATGATAAAGGCTCTGTGGTTGTTCTTCCCGTTGGTCACCAACAGATGGGAGCAGAGAGTTCCTTGTCCTCCAGAGTATCAAGCTATTGTGATTAAATAATAGCCATCAAAAGCTTAATTTAAGTAAAAACAAGATGTAGGCAGTGCTTGTAAGAGTCAAAAGGGAAAGATTATCACATCAAACTATACTGGCAACATTTAGAATTTTCCATCATTTAAACATTTCATGTGGTGCCGCTGACTTGCTGTACAACCCAGAAAAAACAATCTGACTGAGCTTGGAAAAAGCTTGTGTACTTCAAGGTATTTGTCTAGGCTCAGCAAGCTCATTTTTGGTTTTGCTTTAAAATTCTGCATGGACACAAAACTAACCACACATCAAATATTTCAGGCCAGGCCATGTGGTATTTAAAGTTTAATATTGCAAACTTAGACTTGAAACTCACTCTGATTGGGCTTGCTCACCCTTCATACACTTTGGTTAGAGCCATCTATAGTAGTCGTCTTTGAGCCCTGTATAAAACAAAGCCGAAAAGAGTGAGTCTCTCAATTTCTTCCAGGTCATGCATGTTCTCTGGATGGAGACCCAAATGTAAAAGGAATATCAAGTAATAAAACAGAACATAGCTTGAGAATTTGTATTTAAAAATATGATTATGTCATTATGGGCGCATCTACACGTGCACTGAAGCATGTTTAAATTTAGTGCATATTAAGCAAGTGCTTATTACATGAGTTTTGCCAGGTGTGTACACGTGCAAAGACTTGGGACTAAAGTTAGTGCACTTGGCACTAAAGTTAGTCCCAAGTCCCTTCAACCCTGCCAAATTCCTCTGTGGCCATCGGGGAGGAGCTCCAGCCTCCAGCCATATGGCTGCCAGCATTTGGCAACTATGTTGAAGCCAGAGCCAGCTGCCAGCACTTGGGAGTCATTTTTAAAACACATCCCCGCTCTGTGGCCTTCCTGTGTGGAGAGAAGTAGTGTGGCAAGGACAGTGGCAGTACGTGTCAGCTCTGCTCCTGCCCCAGCTGTACTTCTCAGCCATGGCTGCCCCAGCCCCTGGCTCTGGCACCCAGGAACAGGATCTCCTGACCCTCCTCCTGGCCACTGCAGCCATCCTCCTGGCCTGCCACCATCACCAGTGCCTAGCTCACAGCCACCGTGATCCACCCATCTCCAGCAGCACTCTGGACACGGACACAGCGAGTCATATGGCAGAGGCACTCCGTCACAGCATCTGCAAGGACAGACAGCTGAGGGTGAGCGGCAGCAGGGAGCAGGTGCTGGCCCTGCTGGCACAGGCAGCCAACCAGCAGCCTTGAGGGGAATCTCAGGGCTGGGCAGGGGGTGCAGCAAGCTGCAGCCCTTTGCAACAATCACCTGTGGCCAAGCAGCAGCTCTGGCTAGGGGACAGGACAGGCAGAGACAGCCTGGGTCCTGCCCAGGGGGGCACACAGGGCTTGCTGGGCTCCTGCACTCAGCAATAGGCTCCCTCAGACCCTGGTGTGTGTGCCCCAAGCACATAATGGCTACAGGCTTTTATAGCCTGCATCTAGGGGCTGCCAGAGAGCAGCCAAGCCCTGGGGGAGAAGCAGCGGTCAGCCAGGAGCCATAGGGCTGGTCTCAGGGCAGCCCCCTAGTGACTGGGCAGACCCAGCACTAAAGTTAGTGGCAGGTCACATCTAAATATGCGTTAATGTGCTTTAACTAATTGCGCCTAAATTTGATACCTGAAAAATGGTAGACATAGGACGCTTCTACATCAGATGTGTTAATGCGCAGTAGCCTAAATTAATGCACATTATGTGTGTGTGTCTACATGTGTGCGCCCTTAATGCACATTAACTTAGGCTAATTGTGCCTAAATTTGATACCTGCATTTGCAGGTATCAAACTTAGGCGCGATTAGCCTAAGTTAATGTATACATGCAGCCATAATGTGCATTAACTTAGGCTAATGAACATTAATGCATCTCATGTAGATGCCCCCTACATCTACCATTTTGATACTCAGGCAACTAACTGCAATGTTTATTTATATGCTCCTAACAGAGACTTTCTAAACACTTGAGAAGGAAGCAGAAATCCATCACTGGACAGGCTACATATTCCAGATGAAACATGAAGTGCAAGCCTCAGTGTGGAGGGAAGGTCTTCAGCAGAAATAAAATAAATAATCTATAGTGGCTGAGAGTCTAACCTGAAATCTTCCCACTCCAATATAAGTTTCAGGACAGCAAGGGGCTGGACCACATCTAATGTGAACTGTCATTACTCCATTGTATTGACACCAGCCAGAATCTGCTCAGGGCATTTCCCAGACTGTCAGATAGATGATTGCTGGGAAGGATGTATAGCTCACACATTGTACTTCTGCAGTTTCCAAATAATTTTGTTTACAAGGCAGATGCCTCAGAAAATGTAATGATGCAGTGAGTAAATCTCTCCAAAGCTTGGGTCTGTCTCCTTCAACTTAACGTTGCTCAGTATGGGCAACTCAAGGAGGAAGGATAGAAACTGAAGAGAATGAAAGTATCTGCTAAAATTTGACAGTTCAGTTGGCTTTTCCACTCAGAGAAGCAGCTGTTTGTGCTTTAATGTAAAACCTGAAGTGTGGCTCATGTCTGAGCTGTTGCAGAAATGGATATTTGCATGAACTTAGGGTTTTCAGGCACTATGGGAAGTCTGAAAAAGATATACTCTGGGGGAAACATTCAAGAAGGGATCATCTTTATTTGTTTCCTCTGCCAAAGTTAATAAACTAACAGCATAAGAGAGTTTGCCACAACTTTGACTAACCCTCTTCTGTCCCAAACTGACAGTAGGGTTAGAATGATATTGGAGCTGGGATGGTCCAGGAAATATGTGAAAGGCAAGGATTTTTTGGTAATATACTTTATTGTACCAACTGTTTAGTTTGCTCAAATCTCTTCTCTCATGGTGTCTTCACCTCACTTCATACCTGCCACTTTACATATTTCTTCTCCTCTGTCCCGTCTCCCACTTATCCTCATCACTTCTTTCCTCCTGTCTAGGTCAGGGGTAAGCAACCTTTTCCATTTGTAGTCTGGAATGACCCACCATAGGTCAGAGGTGGGAAGGTGGGCACTGGGACCTAGCCACCAATGCTGCTTTTCTCTGCAATGGCACAGGGAGAACATTTGCAGTCAAAGCCCTCCACTGCCAAATGCCTCCAAAGCGCCATGTATATAGGTGGAATCCAATGGCTCTGCAAACCAGATCCCACTCTTGGCACATAGGTTGCTGACCCCTATTTTAGCTGATTGGCTCCTCATCAAACGCTCACCTTCAACAAAAACTACCCTTTTTCTGTCTTTGTGTATTCTTATCTTTCGCCTGAGTCTGTCTTGTTCAATTAGACTGTAAGCCATCTGATACTCTACACACATATTGAAGAAACTGATTTTTCACAATTCTTGACTAATGGGCCTTTCTAGCCTTAAAATATATAATGAGATGAATCAACAGTTTTCAAAAAATATATTTATATTGAATAGAAGAATACAAAGCTAGGAAAAGTTGAAAAGTAAAAAAAAAAAATTGAAAATTAAAGTGTGCCCTTCTACTCTAGGGAATGGAGAGTTGGTCAATCACATGAAAAGAAATGTTTTCTCTCCATAAAAATTAACATCTAGTGATGGTTAAACGGTTGGGCAGTTCACAGAATGAAACAAAATGAGGAAGTGAGGGACCTCTTATGGGTTTCTCCAACTGATGACATGTCAAGGAAAGCTAAGCTACATTGGTATAAGTATGTCCTGTAAAGATCTAAGGGTCACTTTGGTAGGCTGGTTCTTACAATAGTGGTGGAAGAAAGACAAACACAGCATGGATCAAAGACAACTCTTGGGTAAGAAATGGGTGGACCTTATCAAGGTTAATCTGCACACTGACCTGGCACATGATGGTGAATTGTGGCAAAAGGCTGTCCAAGGAAACAGGGAGAAAGATGACAAAATATACAAAACTAAAGCTGTCAAAGGTCTCTGCTGATAAATTATAGATTTAGAAGTGCACACAGTTTAAGAAGGATGTAGACAAATTGGAAAGGAGGTAAAGGAGATCAACAAAATGATTAGAGGTCAAAGAAACATGATTTAAGAGAAAAGTTTGGAAGAACTGTGATATTTAATCTGGAGAAGAAAAGACTAAGGGGTGATTTGATTACTGTCTTCAAATACATGAAGTGTGGTTATAAAGAGGATGGTGATAGATTATTTTCTGGGGGGGTCAGGACAAGAAGTAATGGTCTTAAATTTCAACAAGAGAAAGTTAGGATGGATATTAGGAAGAACTTTCTAATTGCGAGGGTAGTTAAGTATTGGAACTGATTACCTAGAAGGGATGTGGAATCCTCATCTTTGGAAGTTTTTAGGAATAAATTAACCAAAATTTGTCTGGGATGGTTTGGAAAGGGATGAACTTACCTTGAGCAGAGGACTGAATGAGATGACCCCCTAGGTGCCTTACAGCCCTATTTTTCGGTGATGCTATTAAATTCTCTGGGAGTCTATACTGGTTTTAGTAGAGACTCTTTCTGTTTTAAAGTATTCATTCTTCCTTTGGGAGTGGAGGCACCATGGTATGAAAGTGCTGATGATCATAATCCAATTCAGTAACAGCTTCTGTTGCTAAGAGACAGGGTATGATTTTAAGGATTACTTGAAATCGTTTGTCAGAAAATATACTACTGCGCTAGAAATGAATGCATCAAGTGCCTGATTCACTATGAACATAGAAATCAATCCTGAAGATACATATGCACATGAGTAATTTTACTAACATAAAGCACTCTTTTGAGGAAGGATGGGCCAGTGCTTAGCCTGACTCCCTGAAACTACAGACCCTCACCCATCACAAGTTTCCTCAGGGATCCCAAGCAGGTCACTTAGAGCAACGTTTTTGAAGGGACAGAAGTGTGGGGATTCTAAACACCCCCAGGCTTATCTAGCATCTATCCAGCAGTGAAGTTCACAAATCCGAGTTAAGCACTTAAGTTCTCTACAGTTTAGGTAGGGATTAGGGGCACCTAGAATTGGGACTCAAAATGCACAGCATAATTGGCAAGGAGAAGCTTATGCTGGCCAATAGGAAACATGGAAGAAAGTGGTGAGTCTTAAAACTGACCTCTCTGCCAGATTTAGGCAGCAGTTAGGCATCTCCAGCAAAACAACACTTTAGATGGAACTCAACGGGATTACACTCATAAATTACAGAATGGCATCCGGGGGAAGTTAGCTTCCTAATGTGAAGAAGGGACCACAAACTCTCCATACCACCACTCCTCCTTCCTCTAGTGAAGTGGAATGTGCTAGGAGCTTTGAAGATTAAAATGGTATATCAAATACATGACATCAGGGCTGAAGCTTCTGACTTATGCCCAAAACCAAATGGTACATCCTCACGCTTTCATCATGAGCTGAGCCTGAAGTTTAATTGAAGAGAGATGTTTTCTGAGCAGACATTGCAGATGACAACTAGCTGGGTGGAGAAGTAAATATGCTGGAGGGTAGGGCTAGGATTCAGAGAGACCTAGACAAATTGAAGGATTGGACCAAAAGAAATCTCATAAGGACAAGTGCAAAGTCCTGCAGTTAGGTACAGAACAATCCCATGCACCAGTACAGGATGGGGACTGACTAGATAAGCAGCAGCTCTGCAGAAAAGGACCTGGGGGTTACAGTGGATAATAAACTGAAGATAAGCCAACAGTTTGCCCTTGTTGCCAAAAAGGCTAACAGCATACCAGGGTGCATTAGTAAGAGTGTTGCCAGCAGACTGAGAGAAGTAATTATTCCCTTCTGTTCAGCTCTGGTAAGGTCACACCTGGAGTAGTGTCCAGGCTTGGGACAAATTGGAGAGAGTTCAGTGGAGAGCAACAAATATGGTGAGTGGACTGGGGACATGACTTCTGAGGAGAGGCTGAGGGAACTGGGCTTATTTAGACTAGAGAAGAGAAGACTGGGGGGGGGAGGGGATTTAATAACAGCCTTCAACTATCTGAAGGGTGGTTACAAAGAGGAAGATACTGTTCTCAGTAGTAGCAGATAACAGATCAAGGAGCAATGGTCTCAAGTTGCAGCAAGGGAAGTTTAGATTAGATATTAGGAAAAACTTTCTCACTATAAGAGTAGTAAAGTCCCGGAACAAGCTACTGAGAGAGGTTGTGGAAACTCCATCCTTGAAGGGTTTTAAGACCCAAGTAGACAAAGACTTGGCAGGGATGATCTAGGTAGGGATGGTCCTGCTTTGAGCAGGGGGTTGGACTAGATGACCTCCTGAGGTCCCTTCCAGCCCTAATTGTCTATGATTCTATGATATGGCAATCAGATACCTAAAATAAAATAAGGAAGGCATTCTCTTTCATAACTTGGAAAGCTCTTGCTCTTAATGGCACTCAGGACTTGGAGGTGCTAATTTACAAGCTGCAAAATTACAGAATAGATATCTTTGATGTCACAGAAGCTCATGTCATAAGTAATAATCAACATACTATCAATTAACATACTCCTCACATTCTTTCAATTTGAAACCTTGAAGCACACCAACAGAAGGACCATGGTTCTCCACCTACCTTTTTACAAAGCACTGACTGTCTGACACCCTCTCACTGTTCATTGTCACAGCCAGTAATAAAGCTACATTTCTTGCTATCGGACCCACTGGGACTGTACCTGATCAAGATAAAGGCAACTTTTATAATCAAGTCCCATGGTTCAGTCTGTATCTCCTCAAAATGAACTACTGTTCCTAGGGAATTGGAGTGCAATTTCTTATCTACAATCACTTGACTATGAGGACATTGCTGATCTAGATTAAGTTTGCAAAGTAACTTCTGAGGCCAAAGTAAAGATTATTCACGCTCTTTTTGAGCTTCACACAAGCTCATCATTATGGATTCTTAGTTCAGAACATTACGCATTCATAGGTGGACGTGTCAAATGATGCCTGAATGAAAGTGGAATGTGATTGTGTTATAGCTTGTCGAGATAAAAATGTCCATTCCTTGTTGAAAAGTCCACCCACATGGACCACAGTATTCATGTAGCTTTCCAGTCCCCTTGGTCAGGGACTCCCAGGGCTTTGGGGGCCCAATATGCCCCCACCCCCAAATGGGAATTCTTGGGGTGTGCTGGACCAGCTCTTGAGGCCCTGGGAGTGCTTACCCAGGTCCCCCCATTTAGGATTTCCTGGGCACACATCAATGCTCCAGTGCAGTCCAAGGGCTGGGAATAACAATCAGCTGATTGGCAATCCCAGTCCCAGAAACGCATTGAAGCATGTTCAAGATTCCAGGTTTCCCCACTAGCAGAGTGCCCAGTAATTCCCCTGGCACTCCTCTGCTAGTAGGAAAACATAGGGTTTCTCCATTTACAGAGGGTTGCCCTGAGTGTTGTCCCACAAGATCAGGCCTCAGCTTCTCCCAGGAGCAGTAGGAGCCCAACCATATGGAACAATGGCTAAAACCTATTTTACCCGATGAAGTAGATCAGCTATGCCAGAACACATCCAAGCACAGCTGAGCCGCTTCATTTGTGATGTCCGTGTTCATACCCTAAAGATAGAGATGAATTCAGTTGTCTTGGAAGAGAACTCAGTGTAAACGCTAAAAAGACCTTGAGGTTTTCTATGCAAGGGTCTCCAAACCTAACGAGTTGCCTCTGCTTTGCTTTCTAAACTATACAATAGAAGCACAGATTGACTGGTGGCAGTAGCTCCATCCCAGTATAGAAGACAGATGATATCTCTGCTGCAGTGATGAAGGGGAGCTGCAACTGTAGACTGACCTGCACTCTAACCCTAGCAGCTGTGTCATGCTCTATGCCAGTGATTCCCAACCTCTTTCTTCCTGTGGACTGGCATGGGAGCAGGACAGGGCACACAAAGTCGACTGCCTCCCCCCTGGGGCTGCCCCACCCCCCCAGCTTTAACCCCACAGTTGACAGCAGTCAGCAACCGGGGTGGGGGGGTTGATCTCACTCACCGTAAAAGCAGCTGCACCACTTCTGGAGCTCCACAGCCATTTCTGGAAGTGGCATGGCCACTTTTGATGGCGGCCCCACTCCCTGCCCAGCATTCACGGGGGGGGGCGGTCACTGGTGCTCCCACCTGCTCCCCTGCCCGCCAGCTACACAGGGAGTGTAGCCTGACAGGGGGTGCACCTCAGGCGGTGCACATGTACCCCCTACGCATCACCCCTGTAGTCAGTAAAAATGGAAATGGAGGCATCAGGGGGTATGGGACAGGCTGGGGTGGGGAGAGGAAGAAGGATGTAGCAGCACAAGTAAAAGTGGAGAGGTACCTGGGGAGTCAGATGTTCAGCAGGTTGCAGTGCGTCAGAATTCCAATGTCTATATTGAGTCCATGAGTTTCTGTACCTAGGAGGTTGATAAAGTGCAGTTAGTTCATAGGCTCATCTGTGAAAAGTAGGTAGTTCTCCTGGGTAGAAATGAAAGTTCATATTTCATAGGATTTCACAGAGGAGTCAATAGACGGAAAACTTCTCTGGGCAGTCAGTTCACCCTTTTCTACCCAGGAGAACTTTTATAATCTGTTCTCCAATGTCTGATGAAGGATGTTTGTGCCCGAAAGCTTGCAATTAAAGAAATGTTTTTGCAAAAATCTTGTTGATCTAATAAAAGATATTATCTCTACTATGAGTCCTGATTGCAAATTCACCTCTTGATTTTCTGAGAATCAGGCCACAAAAATTCAGTCCCTTTGAGTCAATCTGATATAATTTCTATAAAACTACAACATTGGAAAATATTGTCCCAAACAGAAATTGTTATTTATTTCAAAATAATGAATGATTGCTAGAGATTTTAGACACTTATGCAAGGTTCCTATCCATGCCAAAAGCTAAACCTACAGAACTCTGTCCTACAAAGAGTTGCTGCCAGGTGCACTACTTATTGCCAAAAATATGTCCTAAGACAGTATCAATGGAGCTCTTCAGAACAGCAAATGCCATGCAGTCTGCAGTGAGTGGAGCTGCTACTTATTGGGCACATCTACACAAGACATTTACTGGGGAGCTGCCTAATCAGGTCTTCAGTAAAGTCTCAGCATCTACATACGAGGCCTTATTAGGCTGCAGGAAACTAATTCACTCCACTGTAAGTTAGTACTTGTAAGCACAAGTACTATCCTATGGCAGCATTCTTTATTGTACAGTAAGGCACGTGCAGATGCTGATGGGGCTGGCTGGAGCATGAGAGTGCTTCAGTGCGACGCTGCCTGCTAAGTAGCCCCACACTGGGGCACCCTCGTGCCCCAGCCAGCCCCTCCACAGCACATTAAGCTGGGTCAGAGCAGCCCCAGGCTAGCAGGCTGACCCACTGGGAACCCTGCCAGCCAGGGCTGCTCCAACCCACCTTAACATAGTGTGGACCTGGGAGCATGTATAAACGTGGCACCTAGGAGCAATAAACTCCAGTGCAAACTGTGTGTTGCATTAGTTTCACATGTAGATGTGCCCATTTTGAAACAGCTGCAGAATGCCACAGGAAATAACAAGGTTCTGTGATCCTAAATCAGCTTCATGCGATTTTTTACAGCACCTCAAACTTATTTCAATTACATTTAAAAACTATGTTGAAAAGTAAAGAATACTGATACCAAACTGAGATGGTTTATAATAGACTTCAACCCCAAACATATGTTACAGCAGAGTTTTGAGTCCCTCAGGAGGAATGTGTATAATGGACACATTCTTGACACTTTCCATTTTTGTGCTAGAAATGGCACAGACACACCATCTGGAAAGCATGGGGAAAGGATGTAGGTCAGGTCTAACCTTGCTCAAATTTCTGTGCTAATCATAAGTTCCTTATTTCCAGTTGGTTGTGCAGGTAAGAGGTCTCCTGTTAAGCCAACCTGTCAAACCTGGAACCAGACATGGGACAGGATAGTTATACTATGCTAGAGTATGCAAATACCACTTTAAAGAAAGAGGTCAGAGACACATTACTTACAAAAAGGGTCTAGTAATAAAAGAGCAAGAACAAATAGGAAAAATGTCTTTCTTTTTCTCTTATCTTTTGTAAGAGAGATTGGAGTAAAGCTATTTTAGGCTCTTTTCCGATTGACAACCTTTAATGTTTGCATTTAAGGCCAAACTGGACAAAGCACAAAAAATGTACTGTAGATTGTAGGGGAAAATCCTGCATCAGTGGAGCAATGTAGTAGTGCCTGACATAACTGGCCTTTTCTTAACAGTAACTTCAACAATCCCATAATCATTTCATTCACTGCCCAGCATGTATGCGCCTTATAAATCTCTCTGCAATAATGCTCCCTCAAGTACAAATTGCCACGGCATGCTCCTTCTGTATCACCAAAGTGTGATAAGACTTTTAACATTTGGAGACTCACAATTACATGACCACTGACTCACTCCCAAATGAGAGCCTGACCTTCCATACTGTTACTGCAGTTTTACACCAGTGTAATGAATGGAATGACCAGGAGAATCCAATAATGTTAAAATAAAGAATCGTGTCCAGATTTTTTAATGATTTTTTTATAATAGCTGATCCTGCTGTGCGGGCCGCGCCCCGATCCCAACTTTGTCGCCATGTGCGGCGGCGATTCTGATCTCATTCCCATCGCCATGTGCGAGCCGGGCCCGTCTTCGTTGCACACGGGCTGTGGCCGGCAGCCCGGGCACGCGGGACTGGAAAGAACTGCTGGGCGATTTAGTGCATGCGAGTTAGAATTAGTTACGGAGGCGTAATGGTTGATTGAAAAGATTGTTTACTTACACCCAAAGATGGTATTGGTGTAGGCTGGACAGGTTTCCAGGCACAGCTCCCGCTTAGATCCTCGCTAGAGGAACACGACAAATCGATTGCTCCCACGGAGTTTGCTAGGCTCCGCAGGTCCAGTTCGGTTGGGTTCGAAAAGTTTCCCCGGAGTTACTTAGGCTCCGCAGGTCCGAAGTTACAGGAAAGGGATACGTCTGGGATTGCGCTCAGCGACGGGGAGAGGCGAGAAGCGAAAGCTCCGTAGGCTCGGTTCTATTGCCTCTCTTGCCTGCTTAGGGGAGGCGCGTCGGGTCCGTGAGGGTCCGCAGCGCTTGGAGATCTTCACACAGAATCTCTCTCATCCTCCCTCCTCCGACTTGGGCGGAAACTACCCAAGCCTTTTGTACAGCTAGCAAGCCAATCGCTAGCCACCACGTGTGCCTACATTAGGAATGGACCAATAATGTGGCGCAAATCCTAATACAAATGGCGTGAACTTCTTTACAGCATGTATCACTATGTTGCAAAAGAGATGCACACTGCAAAGAAGCTATAATCTGGCGGGAAATCGCCCGTTGCACCAGAGTTCTCTCTTGCAGCAGAGAAATCTACCGTGCAAAGAAAGCAACAAATTGGCGGAAAAATAATTTAGCGGTGCTGAAGCACACACACAAACAAAAAATCACACCTTTGGGTTGTGACACCTGCAAGGAGTTGATCAATCTCTGGACATGAGGAGCATTGTCACGTCTCACTGACTTAAGTGACAAGTGCTCAGTACATTCCAAGACTGAGCCCTTACCTCCCCCTATCTTTCTAGTTCAGGTCTGCAATTCTGACATGTAGGATATCTGTGAGAGGCAAGGATTTTTGTGGGTGATATATTTTATTGGATCAACTGCATGCTTGGGATCGACCTTGATGAGCACACACATATTCATATCTGGTGAAGAATCCATCCAGTGGTGCAGCAGAAATTCTATTCTTGTGAGAAGAAAAAAGTACTTTCCAACTTAACAGTAGTATAACATTTATTATAAAAGAAATGGTTAAAGGTTCCTATGAAAAATTTTAGGTGGAGAAATCAGAATAAATGTGTTTTGCCACTTCAGAAATAATTTGGGAAGGTGGAAGGCCATCTGATATACTGGTAAGACCTATCTGTTTAGCATTGTACCCTGTGCATGGTTTTTCCCATTTTTGAACATCATTAAGAAACTACTTAAGTATATGCCTTATTTTTAGCATGCAAGTACTGAAGTTGAACAGATTACTTCCTGTGGTTAAGCTCCTCATAGAACTGAGGCCCTAATCATTTTCTATTTAATTATCTTTCATTCCAGCCAGTGTCTATTTAGATTACTTGGGACGAGGTTGTCAGTAGGTCTTCTTGCTGCTCCAAAAGCTGGTACAGAACTGATCTGGTCCAACAGGCATATCTATTCTGGTCAAATATGGTCCATTTGAACATCTTTCCTTATCTTTTCCTCAAGCATCTAGATTTTCCTTGGACACTTGTGGTCTAGATCTTTCTCTTACAACAAATCTGAAAGCCTGGACTCATCTGGATCCTCTTAGTAAGGCTAGTCTGGTCTGGCCCAACTTTATTAGGGAAGCAGGTTCCCTTTCAGCATGTATATATGCAGGGCTCTGTCCTTAGGGCAACTGATCTGGCAAATACATGTAGCCCACATCGGTCCAAATGAACACAAAAATCTTATGAACAATTTTATTCAAATCCAGAAACCCTCAACTGGACTTACTGATGCAGGTGCCCCCTTCCTGTCCTGTGTTCCTGTTTAACACTGTCACCCAAAATAGCAGATCATTACATGCTTAAGCACATGCCCATTAGCCAGAAAATAATTTATTACCTTTTCTTAACCAGCAGATGGTGACAACGATATTAAACTGTCAAGAAGTTGTCCTATATCACTCATATTAATCATCAGCTCATGCTGATCATCTTTGAGCAATCTGTGTCTCTCTAATCAGTGACTCCAGAGTGCTGCTCATTAGACATTACTCCACTTACTCAAGATGTCAAATTTATAAAACTTTACATTTAACTGATGTATGACTCCTGCAGCTTTACTCACATGAATTGGCCTGACAGCTGTCTGCCACCTCCTCTGCTGACTGAGCCTGGCTTTCAGATTTAACATACTCAGTCATACCATGACTTGACAGCCAAAACATAGGCCAATGTAGCCTGCGTTAAATTGTTAAACTGATTATTTTTCAAGGAAAAATATGATGTGACCCTTTAGGAAATTTGTCCACATTTTGATAAATGAATAAAAGGGGGAAATGTACAGGTAAACTATATGGTAAATTATGGTATGTTGGATGCTACTGAATCTTGGATTGTGATGTGAGAATTTAGGCTATCAAGAGGAAACATCTGTTTTAATTCATCTTCACCAACACTTATGTAATTTAGCAACTTGCCAGTTGTACAATAAAATGAATTTGGGCATGTTGCCTTATGTTTTGTACTTCATTTTATTTAAATCTTGTGTAGGTGCCCAAAGGCCCTTAGGCATGGGTGATGAGAAATTCAAAATTATTATTCTAAATTCTTAAATGTTTATGAGTACTTAGAAGACTGAAATATTGTCACATGATGAAGCCAGAGGCCTCTTTTGCATATGGTATTTAATGGGGTTCCTTACATGCACTGCTAACTCAGACACTACAACAATAGCACCACAAATGTAGACAGAGTAGGGCATTTGATAGAGATATGCAGAGCTGAGAGGAAAGCTTTGCTTTCAGGCTCAAGCTGCACCTTTTCCTTGATTTCCTGTGTCCATTAACGTTAGTTTTGTGGTTTCTTCCTTCTGTTTTCTTCAATTTCCTTTTTGCTGCCTGTGTTAGAGGAGAATAAAATAAGAAAAAATAAAAAGACAAGTCACACTAACCCACAATTGCTCACTGAGATTACATCAGCCCAAATAACTGATAGCCTCAGAAATCTTTTAGAGACCTTGACATTCTCTTCAGATTTAAAACATTAAAGAGCCTTTTGTTCAGAATTTACAGGACAGAAATAAAGTTTGCCCAGGGATTACAGATGTTTAGGCCAAAGATCCATTCAACATGCTTATGTCTGAGTGAGTATTTTTAACTTTATTAATCCTTGAAGAGAGGGACTTAGTCTGATGTTGTTGGCATACTCTTGATTCTAAATGTAAGAGGAAGAAACATTTCCATTGTTTGATTAAAGGGGTTCCTGGGAAACACTAACAGCAATCATACTGCAAGCAAAAAATGTTTTCTATCATCTGGCATTTGATGATTAACAAATAAAGCAAGATGCTCTTTGATTTGTAGAAGCTTTCTCTACACAAAGACATGGAAAAACACATTGTATACTGTGCCATGGAATAAAAAGGCATAATATGGAAATCATAAAATGAAATATGTATGCAACACAAATGTATCCATCTTCTGTAATGTATTTCAAGCCAGCCATATTTGTGCTCTGAAAAGTTCACAACTCTACCTGTGGTCTCAGTCAATTCAGGGGGCTCACCTCTCAGAGCTTTGAAACATTAACCTCTGGAATCAAATTGGACGCATCCTTGTATCCTTCTTAGGAGGGAAGGATACATCAAGGAAGTGAACGGTGGTGCCATTGAGAGGGCTTTGGTTTCCTCGACCACGGTGCACACTTTAGGGAGAGAGAACTCCTGGGAAGGGACAGCATCCACTTCACGCAGAGAGGTAAGTCCCTGTTCTCAGTCAGAATGACCCATCTTTAAACTAAGATTGATGGAAGTTGGGGAAACACTGACTGGAGCATGCCCAGGGACCAACATACAAGAAAGCTCTATAGATAGGGACACTAGGAGAGCCACTCTTGCAGGAGCTGAGGTAATAGTTCTCCTTCAGCATGACAGGAAGCCAAGGGTCTCAATAGGAGGACTCAGGTGCCTGTACGTTAATGCCAGGAGCATGGGGAACAAGCAGGAGGAGCCAGCCCTCCTACTCTCCAGTGGGCATTATGATCTAGTGGATCAAGGATTATGGAAACCTGGATGGGACTCATCACATGATTGGAGCATAGCCATAGAAGGCTACACCCTGCATAGAAGGGACCAAACAGGAAAGAGAAAGGTGAAGGTGTAGATCTCTCTGTGGAGAAGCAGTACACCTTCTTGGAGGTTGACATCAGCTCCAAACAAGAACAGCTTGAAACCCTCTGAGTCAAACTGCTGGGTGGGGGGAACATGGTGACGGAGACCCTGTAGGTGTATACTACAGACCACCAAACCAGAGAGAGGAGCTCAATCGAGGGTTCTCTTGCGAACTAATAGAAGCCATGCATGCACAGGACATGGTCATCATGGGTGACTTCAATTATCCAGAAATCTCTTGGGAGGAACACTCAGCCAAATCATATTGGTTGTGTTCCTTCCTGCCCTGCATCAAAGAGCTCTTCCTGGCTCAGGAGGTGCACAATCCAACCAGAGGTAACACTCTCCTAGACTTGATCCTAGCCAAAGGAGATGGCCTGGTGACCAACTTAAATATAGAGGGTAGCCTGGGTGACAGTGACCATGAAACCATCATGTTTGCTGTCCATTGAAAGGCAGACAAATTAGATAGCAGGGTTAAACTTTTGGACTTCAAAAATGCAAATTTCAAAAGCTCAGGTCACTAGTAGGGGAAGTGCTGGAGGACCAGGAACAGAATGCAAAAAGAGTGAATGAAGAGTGGATGTTTCTTAAGGACATGATTCTTGAAGCACAAAGGAAGTCCATTCCCATGCAGAGGAAAGGTAGCAGAAGGGCTGGGAAGCCCTCTTGGCTAAACAGGGAAATCATGGTCCTCTTAAAAAAGAAGAAAGAGGTGTACAAACAATGGAAGCTTGGGACAGTCCCCAAGGAGGACTATACAACAATGGCCCATACTTGTAGGGAACAGATTAGAAAGGCTAAGGCGGTGACTGAACTAAATTAGTAATGGAAATCAAGGGCAACAAGAAGTCCTTCTTTAGGTATGTAGGGAACAGGAGGAAAACAAATGGGAGCATGGGGCTGCTGGTCAACAACTTAGGACAGCTGGTTACTGGCACGCAAGAGAAAAGTGAACTCCTGAATGACTATTTTGCTTCAGTATTTCACTGGGCTAAGGGGAAAATCATGCCATGTAAGGTACAGAATGGACATTGTAGGAATGACTGCCTTCCTACTATTGCCATAGAACTGGTATATGATCAATTTAAAAAATTAGTCAGATTTAAGTCAGCAGGACTGGATGAGCTTTATCTGAGACTTCTGAAGGAGCTGGCCAACATCATCACAGAACCCCTGGTGAAACTGCTCCAAAACTTGTGGCACTCCGGAGATGTCCCTGAGGACTGGAAGAGGGCCAATGTTGTGCCTATCTTCAAGAAGGGGAGGAGAGAAGACCCAAGTAACTATAGGCCAATTAGCCTAACTTCTATCCCAGGGAGATTCCTGGAAAAAAATCATTAAGGAGTCTATGTGCGATAGGCTTGCAGAAGGCAGGATTTTGAATGACAGCTAGCATGGTTTCATCACTGGCAGGTCTTGTCTTACCAACCTCATCTTCTTCTACAGCCAGGTAACTCACCACCTGGATAAGAGAGACGAGGATGACATTATAAACCTTGACTTCCAAAAGACCTTTCATCTGGTATCCCCATGATGTTCTCATGAGAAAATTGGAGGATTGCTGGCTTAACTGCACGACAGTTAAGTGGGTAGGAAGCTGGCTGTGGGGTACGACCCAGAGAGTTCTAATGAGCGGATCTGTGTCATCCTGGCAAGAAGTTGCCAATGGTGTCCCTCAGGGGTTGGTGCTTCATCCAATAATTTTCAACAACTTTATCAACGATTTGGATGTGCAGGTGTAGAGCTCACTGGCCAAGTTCATGGATGACACCAAGTTATGGGGAAGCATGGTCATGCTTGAAGATAGGCTGCAGATACAGGTGGACGTAGACAGGCTAGCAAGTTGGGTGGATTGGAACCTGATAAAGTTCAACATCAAGAAATGTAAAGTGCTCCACCTGGGGACAAACAATCCTCTGCACACCTACAGGCTTGGCAGCACCAAACTGACCAGCACCACAGATGAAAGGGACCTAGGGGTTATAATAGACCACAGTATGAATATGAGCCGTCACTGGGATGCTGTAGCCAGCGGGGCAAATAATACTCTGGCATGCATCAATTGATGGATCTCAAGAAAAAACAGGAAAGTGATTCTTCCACTTTACTCAGCATTGGTTAGACAACAGCTGGAGTACTGCGTTCAGTTCTGGGTGCCGCACTTTAAAAAAGAGATGGAAAAGCTTGAGAGAGTCTATAGAAGAGCCACTCATATGATCAGAGATTTGCACAGCAAGTCATACGAGGAACAGCTGAGGGACCTGAGACTCTTCAGTCTAAAAAAGAGAAGGCTGAGAGGGGACCTGGTAGCAGCTTACCACTACATCAGGGGAGAATATCAAGGGCTCTGCAAACAACTGTTCACCAGAGCACCCTTGGGGAAAACCAGGAGTAATGGCCACAAACTCCTGGAAGACTGTTTCTGGCTCAACATTAGGAAAAACTTCTTCACAGTCAGGGTGTCCAGGCTGTGGAATAAACTCCCTCCAAAGGTGCAATCACCTACCCTGGAAATCTTCAAGAGGAGACTGGATGGTCACCTTGCTGGGGTTACCTGACCCCCAGTTGTCTTTCCTGCCTGGTGCAGGGAGTCTAGGCCTGATGATCATCTGAGGTCCCTTCCAGCCCCTAACAATCTATGAATCGTCTTAGAGCAACAAACATAATTATGCAGACTGAGAATGCAATTGGCACATACATGACATCATATGAAAGTGTTATTTTGTCCATCATGAAAATAAATATTACAATATGTTTCCCTTTTGCACCTGGACATGCATCAGAAAAAGTATCAAAGAGAGACCGTGCCATTAAGAATGGGAGAGGAGGCCACTCCAGAAGATTCTGGACTTTTCCTTCACCTGACAGAACTGTGCTCTACTGTTCCCATGACAAAACACAAACAGTGGTTGTTGCAAGCAGACCAGATAAGATTGGAAATCCATCACCATGTAAAGCCAAAAGCCTAAGGACCTCCAATTCCCAACCCCCCAGCTACACAGAGCAAAGACCTACTAAATGCAATGGCTCATGGGCTGGATATGATAGTGACAGTGGAGCAGAAACATGGTCATTCCACAACATGCTGCTATATTTCCCCATCCTTTAAACAAAGCCCATTTACTAAATCTTTGTATGGGGCTGATTGGAGGGAAAAACTTTGGGTCCTTAATTAAGGGGCCAGTCCAATCTGCCAGAGTACCACCTCAGCTGTATTCTTCAGAATTATATGTGTGGGGAGAACATTGTATAGACAAGAAGGACAGCAAGGCAATTGCATGTTCCCAAGTAGCCAGCTGGGAAAAGGAGGTGGAAAGAGAACCCACGTATTC
Source organism: Alligator mississippiensis (assembly GCF_030867095.1). Lineage (NCBI taxonomy): Eukaryota > Metazoa > Chordata > Crocodylia > Alligatoridae > Alligator > Alligator mississippiensis. The sequence goes on from NC_081824.1 coordinate 302,018,574, forward strand.
GGTAGACATTCTGCTTCTTGGATGTAAATCAGTGCAAAAGGAGAGGAGAAAATTAACTGAAGTTGTACCATCAGCTTGTCTGGGTCTCAATGTCACATTTTCCTGATTTTTTTAAACTACATTCAGAAAAATTGAGTCATCGGCTTGTCTTATCCATAGAAGTACACAGGAACAGAAAGAAAATTCTTTATTCATTTTGTGCATGTGCCATTTACAATGCACTCTAAGCCCCTTTCCGTTAACTGGCTTTGTCTGCAGACTATATCTGCATGTGCCCCAGAAAGCATCAGAAGTCAATGTGACAGAATAGATCAAGAGAAAACACTGGGAGCAAGATGCTGGAGTGGATTGTTGTTGAAAGCATGTTTCTGAAGTTGAATTCAGCTAATGGAACCTGAGGAGAATAATAAGCAAGACATGTAAAAAAGCAAAGTGTGAGTATAGGGTGCTGGTGGGGTTAAGGGCAGAAGAGGGGAAGAGAACAATGATTATACCAGACAGTTTTAAGGGATTTCATAAAACGAAGAGACACAGAAGACAAACTGAGAAACACATTTATCCATCTGACAAACATGGGGGTAGGGGGTAGGAAACAATTGCAGTACCTATTTTTTAAACAGCTCCAATATCTAGAATAGTCAAGGACAGGATGGGGAGACAGGTTGCATCTCCCAAAAGCTTCTCTGGAAAAATCTCTACTATGAATTTGCCTCTCATTATACTATGAATTTGCCGCGACAAGAAAAGCAAAACCTGCCAACATATCTCTACCACCCCCACTATTACTACACCCCACAACAGAGCCATCAGCATTCCTAGATCTTACAGCTGCATCTCCAGAAATGTAATATCTCATCCAATGCACCAAATGCCCCGATGGAAAATATGTTGGAGAGACCAAATGACAACTGCGCACCAGAATGAACGCATACCAGAAATCTATTGAAGCCAAGAATACAATTACCAGTGGGGCACATTTCTCACAAGAAAACTGCTCTCTCTCCAATCTCTCAATTCTAATCCTCAAAGACAATTTACAAAACACTTTTCACAGACGAGCCTATGAACTTCACCTCATCAACCTCCTGGATACAAGAAATCATGGACTAAATATACACATTGGATTTATGATACATTATAACCTGCCTAACATCTGACTCCCCAGATACCTCTCCACTATTTACTTCCTACATTCATCCCTCTTCCCCCACCCTCAACCTGTCTGTCACCCACTGACTCCTCAATTTACATCTTCACTAACTGGCTCTCTTGCATGTATACCAGTCTCTGGCTTCTTTACTATTCATTGCATTCAGGAAGAACACACACCAACTGTAGATGTTTCCTCAGCCTGACAAAGGGTTTTTAAACCTGAAAGCTTGATAAGAATTTTTTTTCCAACTATTTAGTAGGCCTAATAAAAGATTTCAGATTTGCCCAAAGAACCTTGTCTGCCTGGGACAAAGCAGTCATTTTTATTGAACCAATCAGCTTCACTTCCATGCAAATTTGGACATTTGCATTGATTGCTGCTAAAAATGTTTTTCATATAAACTGCTTTATTGATTCCAACATAAATAACATAAGAGAGCTTCACATCATAAAAAACTACAATGTAGTTAATACTTACCAGAATCTATTCCTTTCTAGGCAATAAAAAGCACTTTTAGGATGTATGGAATCCACCATTACCCCCTAATACGTCTGTACATCCCCCTATGCAGCTTGAGTGCTACTGCAATATAAATAGTACAACTAAAATCACTATACTGTATCATGTGGGGACAGGGAAAGAAGACAGGAAGAAAAGAACAGGAAATACTAATTTAGACTTTTCTCTTTGTGGTAGAGAGGTAAGATGAATGTATTATATTATAGTCTTTATCCTATATTAATATTTTGGAAGATATACACACACACACACACACACACACACACACACTGGATATATTAGATCCTTTACCCTTTGTTTTATACATATATAAACAAAAGATAAAGGATCTAATGAGATACATTAATATCTATCTAATTAAAACTACGTAACAGTATATTGCATTTTGGAATATATATATATATATATATATATTCTAGAATAATAGCATATATATGGAGTGTGTGTATATATACATATAAATATATATATATAAAATATACACACATACATATATTTGTATTATCTGCTTCAATACAATGATAGTCAGACACTAAGGAAAGCACGTGTCCTGCTATATACTTCTCATCTGTGTTAGGAGAGCTTGGTTAAACTGCAGCTCATTGGGAACTGGATCCATTGGGGGTAGTGCTTGAAAGCATCCTTGTGGTTTGTTGTTCTAGAGAATGTTTTGCAACCCACATCTCCTCTTCACTCTGCGGTCTTATTCCTTCAGTTGTGAGTCATCAGCAGCCACCAATTTTACGTTGGTCCCTTTCCACATAGACCTCTCTCTTACATAGGTTACAAACCTCAGATATGCATGCTAACCACTGCCTGGACTGTTGCTTTATTTTTAGTCCCTTTGGACCCTTCAATCAAACAATATGGATTAATCATCCATGCTGCAATTAGGGGCTCAGAATCTAAATTGGAGGCCTAGTCTCTATGAGATTTGCTGGACTAGAAAAGAAATAGGGAAACATGCACAGGTTTGTAGGCAACATGCCTGGGTTTTGTAGCTCTTCTGACTCTCTCAAGCTTTTCCATCTCCTTGTTAAAGTGCAGTGCCCAGAGGAGATGTGCTCCAGGGGATTATCATATGCAGCCCTCCTGGCTGGAAGAAAGGGATCATGTGATAATAAGGGTGGAAGTAAAATGGAGAAGGAGAGGGATCCTGATGCAAACTATCTTGCTAAACACACTAAATACCACAGTAAAAGAAATCCTGACACTGCTCGGTTCTATCTTCCATAACAACACATGGTATTTTTCCATAACTGTCTGTAAGAAAGCTGTCAGAATGAAAAACACAGCATTGTTTATTAGCTGCAATAGGACTAGAGGAGATTTGGGGGTTGTTTATTTTTTTTAAAAAGAACCTATCAAAAAGGAAAAAAATATAAAATAGGCCAAATGGAATCACCTCTCTGTGACCACTGGAAAAAAAACTCTAGCGCAAAAACAACAAAGGTCTACGGCCCAGCAGAATGTCAGAGCATGTTGTACCTGCTCTCTTGGCAGTCCCTATTTCAGTGCTTCTCCTTTCTTCCTTTTCCTCTGCTGACTCCTCTGTCCACCTTGTCTGTTATGTTATGGCACATATAATGAGGTAGTTTCACACCTCCTTGCTCTTTCTTAATTCTTCTGGCTTGCTCTTTAAGAAAGAGCTACCCTCATGAATTTGTTTAGTGGAGCTTCTTCAAGTGAACCTGAAGTCCATTCTAGAACTAGCCTCATTGACGTTTTCCATGCTTTTCCAGCACTCTATTTTTATCCAAATGTTTCCTCACCCCACTCCTTCAGCACAGTCGGGGTACGTCTACATCACAGACTGCAGTTTAGTGTAGAGCAACCTCTAAATGGGCTGTCTCACGTACCGGGAGCAGTATAGCTGGAGCAGCTTGGAGCTCAGCTAGGGCTAATCTACCTTGGGTGAATGTTACACTTATTTCTGTGTAAATTATCCCTGGAGGAGTCTGTGCTACTGTGGGTAGAGTATTTCTGGTAACCAAGAGAGTGTGTTTAAAACTAGTTTGGATATCTCTACTTTATGCTTCACTGTAAAGCATAAGCATTCCCTTAAGAAATTAGGAGAAGGACCTGCTTCATAAACTATAAACAAAAGGTAAAGGAAAAATGTGTGTTCCTGAAACCTTTTTTCCCCACAAATCTATTAAAAAGAAAAAACACCAAAAACCCAACAGCTTCTGCTCTGCAAACCCAATGGCACTTTTTCAGGGGTAAATCAAAAAATAGTTACCAAGCAAGATTCATTCCCTGTGATCAGGAGCACCCAACTCATCACTATAGTATAAGTAAATCCCTACTATTTAGCTCTTGTTTGTGAAATTAATCATTTTTTTTTAACTTGATCTAGCTTGACTTTCAGCTAGGTTTCAGTAATACGGTGTGTCAGAGTGGCAATGACACATGCATCACGATGTTGGTTGCAGATCATGTTGTAGCCTGAACAAGAAAAAAAGGTGCAGATAAAGGAGCTTGACGCACTCTAAAAAATGCTGTAACATTGTGTATTGCCAGGGTTTACAAAGTAAGGGCAACATAAAGTCAGACGCACAGAATTTATAACCTGTTGATCCTTGCCTATACCAGATGCAGTCTAAGCAGAGCTATGCAGTTTGCAGACCTGTTATATATAATCAATTGCAATATGTACTTCACATTTTTTCTTTTTTCATTTGGTAATTGTTGCTAAACCATGGACTTCCTAGTGTGGAAACTTCCTACAGCCCAAAACACACCAAATGGATCCAGACGATGCCATGACAAGAAATACAAAACCTGACAATGTATCTCCGCTACCCCCACAATACACCCCACAACAGAACCATCACCATCCCTGCATCTTACAGCTGCACCTCCAGAAATGTTATATATCTCATCCAATGCACCAAATGCCGAGAGGGAAAATATGTAGGAGAGACCAAACAACAACTGTGCACCGTAGTGAATGCACACTGAAAATCTATTAAAGACAAGAATACCCAATTACAGAGGGGGCACATTTCTCACAAGAAAACCTCTTTCTCCAATCTCTCAGTTCTAAACCTCAAAGGGAATTTACAAAACACTTTTCACTGATGAGCCTATGAAATTTACTTCATCAACCTCCTGGATATAGAAAATCATGGCTAAATTTAGACATCGGATTTATGACACATTAGAGGCTGCCTGACATCCGACTCCCCAAGTACCTCTCCACTATTTACCTGCTACAGTCATCCTCCTTCCCTCACCCCAACCTCTCTCTCACCCACTGACTCCTCAATTTACAGAATGTTTTTAATGTTTCGCATCTTGCTCTTCATTCTGATGGGCATCATTTGCAAGATTTGGCACCCAGGTTTTGAGTTTCCTGTTAAACAGCATTTCTGCTGGAGACAATCCATGTTTCACGGGTGTTGCCCTGTAATTCAAGAGTGACAGGTAAACATCAGTGTGCGAATCTGTAGCCTTTCTCAACAATTTCTTCACTATTTGTACTCCATTTTCTACCAGACCATTGGATTGTGGGTATTTAGGCCCTGAAGTGTTGTGACAGAATCCATATTCATTTGTAAACTCTTTAAATTCAAGACAGTTGGATTGAGGTTCATTGTCCATTTCCACAATTTGAGGAATCCCATGTCTAGCAAAAATCAATTTGATGCAAGTTATGACATGGTTTGCTGTTGTGCTTTCAAGCAATGCAATTTTAGGACAGTAATAAAAATAATCCAGCACTAATAGATATTTTTTCCTGCATGTATGAATAAGTCAGTGCTCACTTGATACCATGGAGCTATGGGCTCTTCCATGACCTTCATGGGCTCTTTTCTTTGTGCTGATTTGTACTTTAGACGCATTGTACAAGCCTTTACAGCATCTTCTGTGTCATTATTTATGTTGGGCCACTATAGAGCACCCCTTGCTCTCCTTTTGCATTTTTCAATGTCTAGATGCCCCTCATGTATTCTGTTTAACATGTCTTTCTTTAGCACTGCTAGAACGGCAAGTAATAAGCCTTTGAACAAAATGCCATCCAGTACTCACAGCTCTTCCTTGAACTGAGAGTAGGGGCTAGGTATGTTTTCTAGGCCAACCAGCACAAATAGCTGTTATCACTTGTAGCTTCTGCAATTAGTGCCCACATTTTGTCTGTGACAGGAATCACTCTTTTCATTAGATTAACATGTGCTATGTCCGAGTCTGGAATTCTGTCATTTTCCATCATGTCATATGCTCTGGAAAATGTATCCGCAAAAAGTAGATGTTTTCCTAGTACGTATTATATGTTTAGATTATACATTTGGAGTTGAAAGAAAAGTCTCTGTAATCTGGGTGGCATGTCTGATAACCTTTTTTTGGCTATAGTTACCAAAGGTTTATGATCAGTTTCAGCTATTGCAGGCTTCCCATAGATTAATGTATAAAATTTATTACAGCTGTATACCAGAGCTAAACTTTCTTTCTCAATTTGTGCGTATAGACACATTGACTTAGAGAGCAGCCTAGATGCATATGTTACTGGTCTCCAGCTATCCCCATATTTTTGAAGCAAAACTGCACCAATACTTTCTTTAGAAGCATCTGTTGACAATTCAATGGGTCTTTTATAGGGTCATAGTATTTTTGTACCAGAACATTCATTTTTTCCTTCATGTTTTTAAATTCAGTTTCGTGTTCCCATACCCACTGAGCATTCTTTTATAGGAGAGATCTAAGGTGTCCAGCCTGCTCTGCTAAATTAGGTAGATTTTTTCCTACAAAATTGATCATTCCCAGTAATTTTTGCACTCCTTCCTTATCTTTAGGGGGTGGCATGATTGTAATGGCTTTAATCCTTGTACGATCTATTTGCATGCCTGACCCAGAGATCTTTTTTCCCAGATACGTTATTACTTTGACACTGAATTTGCATTTTTGTTTGTTCAGTTTAACCCTGCTCTGCTAGCTCTTTGTACTGCCTTTCTCAGACTCAAGTCACATTCTTCCATAGTATTTCCCCAAATGAATACATCATCAATATAAACCATCATTCCATCAAGACCTTCAAAAATTTGTTTCACCTTTCTGTAAAATACTTCAGATTCAGACCACAGTCCAAAAGGAAGCCTATGAAAAAATAACTTCCCAAAGGGTGTATTGAAGGTATGTAACGTAGTGCTATTCTTTTCTAGGGGAACTTGCCAAAACCCAGAAGAGGCATCCAAAAGTGGAGAAATATTTAGCTTGTGCCACATTGCCAAAAACCTCTTCCCTGGTGGGAATGGGAAAATGCTCCCTTTTGATGTACCTGTTCATTTGCTTATAATCCAAACACAATCTCAAGGATCCATCTTTTTTTTCTATTATGACCAGTGAATGAACCTAAGTAATTGGTTGCTCTACTTTTTCTATTATGTCCATGTTAACTAATCTAATTTCTTTTTCAGTTTCTCCCTTAGTACAAGAGGAACAATTCTTGGAATATGTATGATGGAAGTATCTGGTTCTCTTAGTTCTATCTTGTACTCAGTTGACAGTTTCCCTATGTCTTGAAACATATCATAAAACTCTTCTTCTATGTTCTTGCTTTCTAGTCCCTCAGTGGCATCCATTCTCTTAATGAAACCTAGAGTTTTATATGTTCACAACCCAATAATTGACACTAGCTTTCCTGGTACTGTTACAAACTGAATTTTTACTATATTACCCTTGTGTCTGACATGCAGTGCACAAACACCCTTGGTTACAGTCATGTTCCCATTATATGCTTTATGTCTCACTTTCTTATTCTCATAGCACACAAGTTCTGTTTTCATTTTTTTAATACTGTATTCTGGTATTACATTGACCTGTGTCCCCCCGTATCTAATTTAAAAGTTACCATTTGTGTCCAGGGTGATCGTCCAATCCTCTGAAGAATGAACTCCTTGATTTGTGCCAATGAGGAATTCTTCATTTTCCTCGTTGCATAGAGCATGCACCTGTTGTTTCTTCCATGGTGCATCCTCCTTCTTTCTGCAAACTCTTGCAATCGTTTGCATTTGTTGCAGTGCTTACCAAATGAAGGGCATTCCGTGGGTTTGTGGTAAACCCCACAGCATCTGCAGCTGGCCACTGTTTCTTCAGGCAATTCTCTCTGGACTTAGAAATGTGTCCTCCATACAGTCTGCACCCTCCAGAAACAGAAGAAACTCATATTTTTTAGAAAAAGAGCTCAGGAAAAAAAAATCCCTTTAAAGCTGGAGACAAAATTCACCTCATGAAACTAATATGTCATTTAAACAAACAAATATATCCTTGAAAATATTAGCATTGCAAATTTCTGTGTCGAATCAGAGTCAGGCTCAGTTTCTGAAATATCAATATTTTCAGATTCTGAATCTGATCCTTAATTTTTATCTTCATGGACTTCTAAAAACTGAAGGTTTGCACAGATTGAAACAAGTTTCTCTACTCTCATAGGTTAGTTTATTTCTTGATTTGATGAGTATATTTCCAAACCAGTTTCTTTCACATGCTGTAGAAGATAGAGGAATCTGAAGCAGGCAAGAAGCAAATGGAGTAAGAGGCTGTATTGTACAAAGACCTTGCCACCATGTTACAGGAGGAACATGCTTGGCAGAATCCCAGGACCAAATACCTGACCAAGTTCTATATTCTGCAACATTTGAAAGTACCTTGCCAACATCAAGTCCTAAGTGTGTTTCTTGCTTTGTAATCCAGTCAAATGCAGTAGCAATGCTATCATCACTAACATTTCTACCTTTGAATCTTGGATCCAAAAGATTTTCAGCAGTCTGAATTGGCTGGCAACAAAATTCCTCCAGCCCATGAATGAAGTCTTTCATTGTTCCTTCTTCCATACTTGTAAGTGGAGATATACTTACATTGTCAAACACGGTTGATTTTACCTGGACCCTTAGGTAAGTAATGTCTAACAAAAGTTCACTGTCTGATTCAGATGCAGTGATTGCTGAAGAAATTGGCTTCAGGGAGTTCTGCAGCTGGACCCAAAAGACATCCTCATCAAGTACAGTGTTCCTTATGCTTCAGACTTCTTAAAAATCTTCAGTTATCACTGTTTCTTGAACAGCATCTTTTTTTTTAGTAAACTTTCAAATGAGACCACATCCCCATCCCATCTAGTTTTACTGCAAAGTTTGAATGTCACCATTTTATTCTTCCCATTCTTTTCTTCCTGCTTCTTCTTAAAGATTGTAGCTACAGTAGAGTAGATTTTACATATTTTATAATTTCTTTTTCTCTATTATAGATCTTTTGCAGTGTGTCCAACTTCATGAAATCATTAAGAAGCAAGTTTAGACTATGGGAAATGCATCCTATTTCAGTAAGATGTGGTTATTTGTCCATTTTGATCTCCCATGCTGTTTTCATATTACTTGCATTGTTAGTTCAATTTTCTGTAGGAGTTCATCTATTTTACTAGTGATATACTGTATAGTATGTCTGTTCTCTCCTTTTTCAACGCTTTTGTAAAAAGCTGGTTGAGGTGTTGATATCACATAATGTATAGTTTCATAGATGCTAGGGTTGGAAGCGACCTATTACAGGGGCCGACAACCCCTGGCATGCATTACGAGCATGGTCTGCAAGGCCATTTTGCTTGGTATGCCACCACCGGCCCGGCTCTGGGCAGCTGCTGGCAGCGATGGAGCCCAGACTGCTCCCAGCAGGTGGCTGGGAAGCTGTAAGCCCTGCTGCAAGCAGCCCAGGCTCCGTGGTTGGCAGCAGCTACCCAGAGCCAGGTCTGGGTGCAGCAGGCAGGCTTTGGCATCAGCTCTGTACTGGCACATGCAACCGTCCCTTGGAGCGGTCAGTGGGAGGGGCCTGAGGCAGTGCAACCCCAGTCTCTCCCCCGCTCCCGGCACAGAGCTGATGGTGGGGCTCCAGAGCCCAGCACAGCTGTTTGTAGCCAGCCGGGGCTCTGGGCAGCTGCAGCAAGCAGGCTGCAAACAGCTGCACCAGGCTCCACAGCTCCAGCATCAGCTCCATGCTGGCGGTGACTGTGCATGCACCTTGGAGCGGACAGAGGGAGGGCTGCACTGCCTTGGGGCCAGGGCCCTATCCCCGCTGTCTGCTCTGAGGTGAACATGCAGTCACCGGTCAGAGATCACTCTGCCAACACTGCAGCAGGCTCAGCCCACTGCCTGCTCCCGGCTCCAGCACAAATTGTGTTCTGGGGTGGGGTGGGGCATCCCATGGGGAGACAAGGTGGGGACAGGTTTATTTCTGGGGTGACACATGAAAGGGACCCACACAAATCCAAGGCACGAAGACACCCTGCAGTGAGTGCCTGCGGCCCCTGCCCAAGGGACTCCAGCATGCAGACACCCCTGCTGTGGGGCAGGGATGTGTCTGGCCTGGGCAGCCACACATGTGGGAGTGCAGATGGAGGGGTGGCCTGTGTCCATTCATCCTGGTGGGCAGGGCCAGGGCTGGGGTGCTGGGCGAAGCCACATTGCTGCAGGCAGGGGGGCACCCCTGACACTGATGTGTACCTCATCTACATCCATGGTGCCATTCAAGCACGCCACAAATGGGTTTTCGTGGCTGGACAGCCACGGGCTCAGCACATCCAACCCGTCCACATTCATGGCGCCATGTGATGCGACTGCACTGTACGCAAGGGTTGTCCCCTGGGGCATGCGCACCCCAGCGATACTTGCAAAAGTTGCAGGGGAGGGAGAGGGTTGCACCGGCCCCACATGTCTTGATTGGCCATTGCTCGTTTACACTGGAGCTGCCAGGGTCTGAAATGAATCACTGCGGAGCTTCTGTTTGGGAGCTGGCAGCGCATCGCTTGGCAGGAGCAGTGCGACATCCTGTATGGCTCAGGCAGGTGGCCTGCTTGCCACACCTTCACTCGTGTGTTGCAGCATCGAGTCACTCTGACACAGCGCCATGCAAATGACCCCACTCTGGAATGGCGCACACAGCGCTAGTGTCTGGGGAACTCCCTCTCTCTGTCACTCCCCTCTGCTGAGAGCCTGGGACCCTCAGGTAGAAGGGCTGCACTTGGCAGTGGATGTGGGGGACATCAGCAGGGCTCCTAATGCAACCTGTGGGGTTAGAGCTGTACTGCCCTTGCTGCAGCTTGATCCCATTGCTCCTTGTCCTGTCACCTGCCCCCACCGAGAACAGTCCAGCTCCATCCTTTTTGCAATCCCCCTGCAGGGTGTTGAAGGCTGCTATTCAATCCCCCAGGGCAGCACAGCCCTCCTGCCGTCCACTCCCACGTGCATGTGGAGTCACAGCCAGCACAGAGCTGATGCCGGAGCTGTGAAGCCCAGCACAGCTGTCTGCAGCCTGCCCACTGCTCCAGAGCCCAGTCATCAGCTCTGTACCAGCAGCAAGGGAGAGGCCGGAGTTGTGCTACCTCAGGCCCCACCCACCATCTGCTCGAGTTTTACCTATCAGCAGCTATCTCCTTAACAGCTGGCAGGCTTTGTGGCTGCAGCAGGGCCTAGCAGCCAGGCCTACAGTAGTTTCCCCCCTCCCCCTGTGCCCCAAGACAAAGTTGCACAAGGACCCGTGACACGAGTGTTGCCTGTCAGCAGCTAGAGGTACAGGGCCCCAGAACCCAGAAGCCCCTGCACCTATCTCTTCGACAGCTGGCAGGTGCTGTGGCCTCAGCAGGGGCTAGCAAGCCTGCAGCTTTCACCCTGCTGCACCTTAACACACACAGTGTCATCCATGTCACAAGTTTTGCTTGTCTGCAGCTTGAGGTACAGTTTCTCCCAAACCCCTGCACCTATCTCCTTGAAACTTGGCAGGCTTTGTGGCCTCAGCAAGGGCTAGCATGAATGTAGTTTTGACCCCACTGTGACTTAACACATACATGTGACACAAGTTTTGCTTTCAAAACTTTGGGGTGCAGTTTCCCTGAATCCCCTCCACCTATCTCCTTGAAACTTGGCAGACTTAATACTCTCAGAAGGGGCTACCAGTCATGCAAGTTTCATCCAAATCAAGCCAGAAATAACAAAGTTATAGCCTGTTTTGTTCATCCCCATTATATCCTATGGGCGAACCGTCAAACCAGTTTCGTCGTTTTGACCCTGTTTCAACAGAACAAAACAGAACAGCAGTTTTGAATCGAAACAGAATGCAAAATGAAATGCTGTTCCATCAAAATGTTGAAACACTGGTTGAAACAGAACGCTGCCATTTCACACAGCCCTATTATATAGTTATTATAAAAAAAATTGGGGGGAGTAAAGGGCAGCTGTAAAAAACCTTGTCTTAAAAAGCATTTCATTCATCAATCTAAAAGAAAACATTTCATAATAGATTTTTTCATTTTTCCCCAAATTTCCAATTTTTCCATTGGGAAAAAAACAGAAAAAATCTTCCCCCCGCCAGTTTTTCTGGAGTTTTTTCCCCGGGACTTCACATCTCTAATCCTGTCTAATTCAGCTTATTTTGTTTTTTCCTCCAGCTTCCACTTCCTGACATTTGTTATTTCAGCCAACTGGCACATTCTAACTCTCTGCCAAATTAAGCCCAGGATCTCTAGCAGTCTTTTCCTGAGGCTTGTCTCCCTTATACCCAATACTATTTGGTCTCTGATCATGAACACTTTTAGGTCTCCAAAGTTGCATGTCTGGCTCAGCAGTCTGAGGTCTTTGACAAACTCTTTTGCTGTCTCACATTCTTTCTGCTGTCTCATGTGGAAATTTTACTGTTCAAAGGTTTCATTTTGTTTGGATATACAATATTCCTCAACATTTCATTTTTGTTTGGGTATACAATATTCCTCAAGCTTTTTTATTACTGTGCCATAGCTTTTCTGTTCTGCTTTTGACAGTTGCAGGCTACTATAAAGAGACAGAGCTTCTGGGCATGCTGCATTTTAAAAAATAGCTACCTTGAGTGAATCTTTCTTCTCTGTAACTCTACTGGCTGTCATATACATGGTAAAGTTCTGCTTAAATTTCTTCCAGTTTTCTGCTGCATTTCTGGACAGCTGTAACTCCTCTGGAATTCTGAGATACTCCACTTTTTTGTTTTCTTTCTTCACACCCCACTCTTGGTACCATGTGTTGTTCTCAAAAGACCAAGGAGTTAAATTTATAGAACGATAAAGTTTGTTTATTTAGAGGGCAATACCTTGCCTACAGTTCTGCTGTTCCCTCCTGCAATCTCTGGGCAAATATAACAACTTATACATAACATTCTGAAAGGTATCCACATAGCTCCCACCTGGTCCATACAATGGCAGGTCCAGCTTCCACCATGCACCATGTACTACATGCCAAATCTGCAGCTGCTGCCACTGAAATGTGTTTCATGTTGGGACAGCAGCTCTAGCTATACATCTGGCTTAGGGCATGACGCATGAGTCAGTCATAGCAGTGAAGCCGGTGGCCAAATAGCTGGGGCCACAGTGGTGGGAACAACTGAAAAAGCTGGAGGGTGACAGGTGCTGTGTCAGCTGTTGTTTGTCCTGCTGCCATTCACCATGTCCACCATGGCTCCAGGGACCCAGATTCTGCAGCAGGCCACTCCACTGTGACCATGCCCCTAGCTTTCAGTGGGCCAGATACAGCAGCTCCATAGACTGGGTCCAGCCCCTAGGCTGTATATTTGACACCCCTGATCCTTTCTATAATCACTGTGGCCAAGTATGTGGCACTCCTTGCTTTCTCCTACCCTTGATTTACAATTTTCTTGTGAACCTGGATAAAACTGCTGATTCACAAAAAGCATGTATTCATGTCATATATCATATCATATCACATATCAGTTAGCTGTTGTTTCAGACTTTGGAAAACATCTATCTTTCTAATTACAAATTCTTATACCAGGAAATGTTGTCTCTCCAGAATTCTGAAGCACCAGCCATGTAATACATAAATCCTCAGGTGCAGAAACATAGAATTAAGACCCACCCCCCACCATAGTCAAGACCCCACCTGAAGGTAACAAAACAGTAAGCACTGCCTTTTATCATCATAAACCAAATCTGAGCTCATCATAAACCATATCATGAGGTTCCACAAAATAAATTACCTTAGCTCATGAAACCTACTTAGTCATGAGAAGCCAACTCAGGAAAAGAAGGTATGGGGGATGTGCCTAGTGTTTATCCAGCCCACTTTCTCTTCACCATCCAAACTGGTATCTGTTGAAACACTTTGATACCTTAATTCTAGAAAGTCAGTATTTCTAGGGAACCATTTCACTCAACTCAGTCTCCTACCCCAAATGCTGTCCCTTTAAAACAAGGGACAAAGAGCCAAAGAGGATCATAGGAAGTGGGAGATGGGGAATGAAATAAAGAAAGAAGATAGAAATTAATTTAACTATCCTCAATATATTAATCACATTTTTTAAAGTAACCATGTTGATTGCCAGTTGTTGCCAGTGACACACAATGAGGTAAAAACCCAATTTCTTGTAGAAGAAGACAGGTGACTTGAGGTCTAAAATGAGTAAGGAAGTCCAAACTGAGGCACAGTTGAGAGGTAGGTTGGGGGATGATATCAGCCAATTATTAATTTCCAATATTGTACAAGCTGTTTCTTTAGAAGGGAGGCTAAGAGTGGGTTTCCTCAGAAAAGGCTGAAAGTATGATCACTGCAGATAACAAGAAGCATAAAGGAAAGTAGCTTATTTTAATCCTTCAAGTTACCCTTTGCTATTTTCTGCATACCATTAGACCATTGCCCTTTATTAAGTCAACTATCAGATTCTGATCTCAGTTCCACTAATACAATTCTGGGGTAACTAACTTCAACAGGGGCTCTCCTCTACAGGTGACCTTGACCTCTCAAATTCCAGACTGAACAGCTGTACAATAAGTAAAATCAGAATGTTTCTCGGTGTATGCTAATACAAGAAGCTGGCCTTTATAATAGGCTGCCTTCAAAACATTTCACTTCAACAAGATTGAAGCGCTACATTTTTAATTTATTGTTTTGACTTTCATATTCTATAATACAATTATAATAGTAGAATATAAATCCAAATGAAATATTTCAACCTTATCAAAATTAAGTGATTTGACAAAGCTGTTTTGATAGATCTGATGGGAAATCTTTTGGACATTTCATTTTTTGAAGGATTTTGAATTTTTTATTTTTGTGCTTTTTTTTTTTTATAAAGGCAACTGAAAAGTTTTTAAGAATGATCTCCATATAGTTAGCTGACAATGGAAAACAAGAAGTGAATCACATTCATAGGTTTCTGTTTCAAATAATCAGAAAAGAGATAGGTATTACATGTCAGTGCCAAAACCCTGGCATGTTCAGGACCTGCAGGAGAGCTAAGATGTGGAGACAAATGTTATAATCCACTGATAAAGCTGACATAACTATATCTCAGTTTTGTGTGCTTAGGAAAGAACTTTGTGAAAATCTTCTTGTGAACAGGAGCCTTATTTTTTGTTTTGAAAAAGCTCATTAGCTTTGCAGTTTCAGGAAAACCATAAATAACAGTTTTTGCCTGTATAAATTGGGTCATTCAAAAAACAAAAAGGCTGAAGGAAGCAGGAAAACACCATTCAGAATATTTTGTGGGTTTCAACCTACTCTTCTCCCAGGATGGACAAAGGCTGGGGACTCTTATAACACATCTCATGACCTTACCAAAGAAAGAGATGATGCTTCACGGAGGAGTGGGAACAAAACATGAATGAAAATATTTTGAGATTTTAGAGTTCACCAGATTGCCAGAATTTTCCATGGAAAACTTCAGTAAAAACAATTTTTTTAATCAAAATTGTCTATTGAAGAACTCTAATGGTGAACTCTTTTTTTGACAGCCGTCCATATGCTTTGTGCAAGTCCATGCCACTCCCAGGTTGCACATTCTTTGGATCTTAGCTCAGAAATATGAGTTTTTGTTTGCCTGAACAAATCAAGCACCTCACAGGAGAGTAGCAGCTTCAAGGAGGCTGCCCTTGAACATCTAGTCTCTGGCAAAGGGATCACTGCAGCTTGCCTGAAGATTTACACTACTTTGTCAGTTTGTGCCTGTGAGGCATCTGGTGTTTAGTCACACAATCATATTATATGAAGGAGGCCTAATTAGCTTAATTTCTGCCAGATTTGTTCCAACGAGTAAAGATGATCATGGTTTTCAAATCTGCTGAAAAAGAAATCTAGCATTATAGCTCGTGTCCCCACCACCTTCCCTTTACCTACCTTCTTCCTTACTTGTACCTCTTCTCCTCCCTAACTTCCACACTGGGAAGAGCAATAATTGATATTATGCTCTCACCCCCTCCCCCCGCCAGTGGTCTTCTGTTGAGTGACTACAGGAAGAGTAACCTTAGTCATAGCAGCCGTGCTGTCAGAGAGCCTGTGGCATTGCCTCTCCTCCCCACCCCCCACCAGGGTGATTTTTGCAATAGGGTGTGGTGGAAAGGCCTAAAGTTGTTGATCTGAGATCAAAGGTGAAAAAGGAGGTGGGAAGAAAAAGGTTCTCACCTTAATGTACTTGCTAGTTTGAATGTTAATCTGCATCTGTATTGGTAACAATAAGTATTGGCATTTACATAACACTCTTCACCTTGAAAGTACTTTGCAAACATGAAGGAACCATGCCCAGCCACTGGTCTCCCCTGGGAGCACTGAACAGCCATACCCAGTGGTGACGTGTACAGGGTTCACGTGCACCCCCTGATAGCCAGGGCTCCCCAGTTAGGCGATGGGCGGGGGGGCAAGTGGGAGTGCCAGTGGCCCCCCTGTGAACACTAGCTGGAGAGTAGGGGCACCAGGAGAAGAGCCTCTGGCACTTCTGGGAGCGCCACTGGCACTTCCAGGTTGGCGCAATCAGCCACGGGTACCCCCCCCCAGATGAGGAGATTGGCTGCAGGGGAAGTCCCCCTGGTTGCTGACTAGCTGCTGGGGGGGGGTGCGCCCCCCCCTAACTCAGGAGGCACCAGTCGTCCACGGCCATACCACATGGAAGCGAGCTCAGGAGCACATTTGCCCTTCGCCAGCACACCTGCTGCCATTCAGAATAGGGTGCAGCTTTCGCTTCCCTCCACAGCTTGCTAACTCCACTACTCAGTACGGTACAAGAGTCCTGAACTGCTTCCTTCCTACCCCTTTTGGAGTAGCTAGCATCATGGTGAGGTTAGAATTCCCCAAAAATTGATACACCTTACTAAGATGTGCATTGAAGGATCAAGGAGTTATATGAAAATGGAGGTGTAATGTGAATGTCATGTGTGTAACAGCAGGAGGAACCAGGGGGCAGTCTGCAAAACTGTGCTGACTGTTAATTTGGCCAGAACTCCCAGAAACTCCCAGCCCCTGGGGGGCAAGGGAAAAAGGAATAGAAAGCTGGAAGCTGGACTATGGGAAAGAGAGAGCAGATTGCATCTGGAATGTGGTCAGTCCTGCACAGAGGAGTGCATAGTGAAACTAGAGATCTCACTAGCTCAGTCAGCCAGAACTGTGGACTGAACAAAATGGACTCAGACTTGGGGGCAGCTGTAGGCTGCCATTTGAGCACTCTAGGGACTAAAGGCTTGTTTGGGGACACCTCTGGAAGTGTGGGGGGAAATTAAGGTGCTGAGTGTATGTTTCCAGTGTTGATGTTTCTTTACCTTTTACCTGTTCCCTCCCTTTAGGCCTCTTGGCTTGTGACCCTAACCCCTATGATTTTCTGTATGGAAGTGGGAACCCCCCTTGCTTCTTGTGCCAGTTTCTAGGGCTTCAGGAATGGCACAGAGGGAATGATATCAGACCCAATGGACATCAAGAGTGGGCTCAAACAAGAGGATGCACTGTCACCCATGCCTTTCAGCTTGATGCTTGAGAAGGTCATAGGAGCCACTGAAGAAGGAAAAGGTTTACAACTGAACGGGCTGCACCATATATTTGCATATCCAGACAACATCTGCTATAGGAGAAGAAATGGAAACAATATAAAAGAATACAGAGATTATAGAGTCAAGCACCAAAGAAGCTGCACTTGGTGTCAATGAATACATGACAGAAATAAATCTCAGGATCACAGGAAGATAAGCATAGGGAATAACAGTGTGGAAAAGGTAGATAAATTTAAATATTTAGCAATAATAATCACTGAGGACAATCAAATAACTGAAGAAATCAAGGGATGAATTTACAGTGCTAATATATGTCTGTTAAGCCTAGATATAACAATGGCATCAATAAAAACCTCAAGAAACCTTAAAATCCAGCTTTATAGTACAGTTGTTCAACTTGTCCTTTTATATGGATGTGAATCCTGGACACTTAAAAAGCAAGTGGAAAAAGGCTGCAAGCCTTAGAAAACAAAGTTGAAAGAAAGATATTTCGTGCAGTACTACAAAACATTTATTTTGGAGGAGAAGTCATAATCAAGAGCTTGTGGACCTTTACAAAAGCCCTGGTGTTCTTGAGCAAAATAAGATTGCATAGAATGAAATGGGCAGGGTATACCACAAGAACCAATGAGAGAAAGCATGTGGGACTGACTTTGGTAGCTGAGGTGGAAGGTATCAGACCTCAAGGTAGGCCAAGGCAGCAATGGGAAGATAACATACAAACTGATCTGGAAGGGATAGGCAAAGATGCAACAAGGAGGAAGCAGATTGTGCAAGATAAGAGGAATGGAAGGCTATAGTTAAGGCATTTAAGGCCTCCAATGCCTGTTAGACCAGAGACAGAAAAAGAGAACCCTAGCAGAGGACAGGGGTTTTTTATGCTTACAATAGTACAGTACTTGAAACATTGGGTAAAATGAGATGTAGAGGCAATTAAGTGACCCAGAATTAAAAAATAAGTAATTTATTATTCCTCCCTCTTTATTACAAGTAAGAGAGGTTTCATATGTATTTCAAGGATGGGGGTGTTCCTTTGCTTTTTTTACATTAAGAAACAGAGTTTTAATTCCCTTTTCTTATTCCCTATTTTTGCTGCTTGAAGGATGGAAGAACTTCTGGACTTATGGTATCACACAAAGCAAGAGAATGAAACCAGAACAACTGGAAGACTGAGTGTAAAACTCTGATTTAATTAGCAATTCAGCACAAACTGCTTGACAAACAACTGGGAGAATTACTTTGTGAAAGTTTCAGCATCTTGACACACCTCCTTAACTGCAGGGCAAATGGATGCAATGACTTACATTTCTAAGGCAAAAAATACAATAAGAAAATATTTTTAGTAAAACACCCTCAGAGATAGAATCATAGAAAATGAGGGCTAGAAAGGACCTCCGGAGGTCATCTAGTCCAACCCCCTGCTCAAAGCAGGACCAGCTCCGACTAGAACATCCCAACCAAGGCTTTGCCTAGCCAGGTTTTGAAAACCTCCAAAGATGGAGATTCCACAACCGCACTGGGTAACCTGTTCCAGTGCTTCACTGCCCTCCTACTGCGAAAATTCTTCCTAATATCTAACCTCAACTTCCCTTGCTGCAACTTGAGACTATTACTCCTTGTTCTGTCATCTGCCACCACTGAGAACAGTCTAGTTCCATGGTCTTTTGAACCCCCCTTCACGTACTTGAAGACTGCCATTAAATCCCTTCTCAGTCTTCTCTTTTCCAAACTAAACAAGTCCAGTTCTCTCAGCCTGTCCTCATAAGTGATATGCCCCATCACCATTTTTGTTGCCCTCCACTGAACTCTCTCTAATTTCTCCAAATCCTTTCGGGGGGGGGGGGGAGAGGGGGGGCGCAAATCTGAGTACTCCAAATATGGCCTCACCAGTGCTGAATAGAGGGGAATAATTACTTCCCTTGACCTGCTGGCAACACACTTACCAATGTAGCCCAGTATGCCTTGGGCATACTGGTTGCTCATATTCAATTTATTGTGCAATGTAACCCCCAGGTCCTTTTCGGCAGAGCTGCTGCCCAGCCAGTCAGCCCCCAGCCTGTACTGATGCATGGGATTGTTCTGTCCTAACTGCAGGACTTTGCACGTGTCCTTGTTGAATCTTGTTGAGGTCACTGATGAAGATATTGAACAAAACCAGCCCCAGAACTGAACCCTGAGGCACTCTACTTGATACTGGCTGCCAACCAAAAATTGACCCATCGATTACTACCCTCTAAGCCCAATGATCGAGCCAGTTTTCTATCCATCTTACAGTCCATTCATCTAAACCATACTTCCTTAGCTTGCCTGAGAATGTTGTGGGAGACTGTATCAAAACCTTTGCTAAAATCAAGGTGCACCATGGCTCACTGGTCTCCCTGCATCCACAGAGCCAGTCAGCTCATCATAGAAGACAAGCAGGTTGGTCAGGCATGACTTCCCCTTGGTGAATCCATGTTGACTGTTCCTAATTACATACAACATTAAAAATACCTTAGCAGAGATGTCAGGAGACAGCAGGATATAATATAGGACACTGGACTAGGAATCAGGAAACCTGAGTTTCAAACCTAATTTGATTATGGATTTACTCTGTGCTTAAGGACAAGTCATGTCTGACCAACCTGATTGCCTTCTATGATGAGATGACTGGGTCAGTGGATGTGGGGAAAGCAGTGAGAGCACTGGCTGGGGACTGGGTGCACCAGGAGAAGCCACTGGCACTTCCAGGTCAGTGCAATCAGCTGCATGGAAACCCCCTCCCCCCGGTCAGTGAGATTGCCGACAGGGGGGTGGCCCAGTTGGCATGATCAGCCATGGGGGACCCCCTTCGTCAGTCACTGACTGGCCTCTGGTGAGGGGCAAGTGCCCACCCCCCCGACTCAGGAGGCACCAGTTGCCCATGAAAGTAGGCAATAAACTGGAGGGTAGGACTAGGATTCAGAGTAACCCGGACAAATTGGAGGATTGAGCCAAAAGAAATCCCATGGGGTTATAAAGGACAAGTGCAAAGTCCTGCACTTTGGACAGAAGAATCCCATGCACTGCTATAGGCTTCGAACCAATTGGCCAAGCAGCAGCTCTGCAGAAAAGCACTTGGGGGATATAGTGCACAATAAGCTGGATATTAGGAAAGACTCTTCCTCACTAGAAGAGTGGTGAAGCACTGGAATGGGTTACACAGGCAGGTTGTGGAATCTCCATCCCTGGAGGTTTTTAAGGCTTGGCTGAAAAAAGCCTTGGCTGGGATGATCTAGTTGGGGTTGGTCCTGCTTTGAGTAGTGGTTGGACTAAATGACCTCCTGAGGTCCCTTCCAACCCTAATTTCTCTATGCTTCTATGTTCCTTCCTCTGCCTTGCCTGTTTTGTCTATTTAGACTGTAAAGGATAGATGCTTCCTGTTATTAAATGTTTGCAGTGTCTTACACTACAGAGCC
Source organism: Alligator mississippiensis (assembly GCF_030867095.1). Lineage (NCBI taxonomy): Eukaryota > Metazoa > Chordata > Crocodylia > Alligatoridae > Alligator > Alligator mississippiensis. The sequence continues at coordinate 302,039,458 of NC_081824.1, forward strand.
CCATTGTCAGCTGGCATCTCTGAGTTTTCCTGGAATACAAGTAATAATTATTATTAAATTAAAAATAATTATAATTAAAAATAATATTATGTGATCCTCTTACCTCCAATTCAGATGTCGATTAAAATGTGTTCATTGCATGCTAACACGTCAGAGTTCTGAGGTCCAAACCCATGTGTGAAATGTTAAAGATCTTTTTTTTTTTTTTTTTTAAGAAAAAAGAAGGGGCCAGCCAGCAGAGTACAAGGCCACTGCTCCTCCTGGAATTCCCTATGGGTTCCAAGGGAATAGCAATTTTCCTCAGTGGCAGATGATCCTTTAAGGGACACTGTGGGGAACATGTAATTTGGATTCCACATCTGTGTGGTAAAAAAATATTTAACATGCATTGCTAAAGATGTACAGAGGGAACCAGACTAAGTTTGCAGTCCGGTCCCTAAGTAATTAGCAATACATATCTGTGTTGCCACAGAAGCAGAGCAGAGAACAGTCAGTGCTCCAGTTCCTACCATGCTCACCATTTGTTCTGAGTTTAGACAGAAAATTATTTCACACCTGTGACAAGTTGCGGCAACTGACCCCATATTAATGATGTACATGTTGAAATAATTCAGTATTCCCTACTTTTTTACCTGAAGGCAGCAAAGTTTTCCCTGCAACGTGTCCTCCAGGAAAAGTGAAGAAAAAAACCTTGATATTTCTAAGATAAGCCAAGCAGAAACTATTTTAAATAAAAACACCTTTCAAACTTTTCTTGTGCATGATAATGCAGTAAAAATACTCTAGCAGGGTGCAGGGTGGATTAGGAAGCACTGAAGTAGGAATCAGAAAAGTTGCGGCTACAAAAAGATGTAAGAAATCTTTGCACCTCAGTATCTTACTGAATGGATGCAGAGTGAATGCAAGAGCATTATTTATTCAGCCTTACTCTACCTGGCCATTGTCAGTCTTCTACAGACTTGACTTTGCAGTACTAATGTTCTAATTACATAGTTTATGTAATACATACAGTTATGTGTATTCTTTCAGTAATCTAAACAGCATGCTCTCAAAGGTTGAGATTGTTTCTAGTTTTGGGGGGGTGTTTGGCAGTGTGGAGCATTATGATTCAGCCAGAGAATTCTTTAAAGCACAACAGAGTACAGAAATACATTACCCACAGATAGGCAGTTCAGACTTAACAGCAGGCAATTTGTTTTGTATATTGATAGGTCTGCTGAAAAGTTTCTTTGGAGAATAAATCTCAATAAGAATAAAGAAAGCTCTAATAACATGTAACTTCAACACGGTGATAATATATCACTAACTAGAGTACAATATAAATCAATTTTTCCAAAATATATACATGGCAACAAATCTTTGCCCATTACAGTCATGGACAATTTGCCTCTGCTCAAGATGTATTTATAAAACATTTTGTTAGGATTTTTTCTTTGTTTGATAGAACCATTTTCATTTCCTTTTAAAATTTTTCTACAAGGTTTTCATTTTCAGTAGGTGTAATTATTTCTAAATGAAAATGGGATAAAAAGAACAGACTGAGTACATGTGTTTGTGTGCACCTCTGTACGTGAGTGCAAACACATATCTTTTGAATGTTCCAATAAAGATAGTTTTTCTCTCGGTTTCCTAGTGTGAACTCGATTAAAAGTAAATCCAACAGTAGAGAGGCTAAGTGCATGAAAGGAATAAAAAAATACCGAGAGGAAGAACAGAACACAGCTTACAATTTCTATATTTATTACTGCTATGATCCCTTAGTGGTGAAGGGTGAAAGAAAAAAAGGGCCTGTTTCTAATTGTAGCCCTTTTATTAGTCAAAGACAAACTCACTAAACAAAATTAGTACTGGCTCCAAACCAATCCAGATCTGGGACTAAACCAAAATGGTCCAAACACTTGTATTAGGTTAAATACATTACAATCATAGCAAGCAGTTCCTCATTATCAGCTCCCAGATTGCCTTCCTAGGCATGCTACAATCCATCTCAAGGCCTCAGGCACTTCTTGCAGCCTTTACTATGCTAAATTGGGGTCCTTAAGAGGAGGCAGTCTCAAAGCATCCTCTGTCTCAAATCCGGTGCACCCACAATGGGCATGAGTTTTTCTTTTTCTTTTTTTTGATAAGAGTAAGTGGGCCAGAGCCTAACTATTTAGGTATCTAAATGTTTCTCATCTCTATAGTCTATGAATGTCTTACAACACCCCTGGGACATATGGAAGTACAACTACTCCCATTTTACAGATATAGGTACAGAACAAGTTGTCTTGCCCACATTCACAAAGGGAGGCTGTGACTAAGCAGGGATACTGAATCCAGCTCTCCAGAGCGCCAGTGCACTGCACAGTCTGCTAGCTAGACCATCCAACCTCCTGATCTTTTCTACGTGACAGAGTGCAAACCTGGAGCAGAATTTCTGTACAGTGGAATTCAGCCAAATGCAGGGAGCTTCTTGAGGACTGGAATGAGGAAGGAACAAAAGAGCAGGATGGGATGAGATGGGAGGGGAATAAAAATTGAAGACATCAGAAGATTCTGACAAGCTTTTGGCTGAGATTTCAGACTTTTTTGCCAAACACAAATCTCCCCCACTTGCTGTACAGTCAGAGAACAAATTCCAGCCTCACCCCCTAACCTCCGTGCAAACAGCATTATCTTCTCTCTCTTTTTCTCCTCTCTCTAGTTTCTCATCAAGGGCAAGCCTCATCAGCAGTGAGTTTTTGCAGTGAGTTTTATCAGAGCCCCAAGGATCCTTTCCAGGATGTTTCTGACCAGTCCATAATATACAGAAGATGAGAGGAAAGGAGTAGGTCATCTGAACACTAAAGCCTGATTATATATTTGCAATATAATCCTAATCATATTAGATTCTGTTTGTTCAGATGAGCTCCCTCCCACTCCCACTGCTTATTGGCAGCATAGCAGTATTTGTACTAAAAGAAAACAAGAAACTCTATGAGAAAGGAAAAGGTCCTCCTCTTGCTTTATATCATCTCAGTGAACTGAGAAGCATCTGCTTCTATTATGTCATCAACACCAAGCATCACTGCCACTTCTGCACAAATATAAACACCTCCACTTTCCATGGCATTACACAACTGGGTTTTCCTACCCATTCCTCTGAAGCATGAAGTCTTGGCCATTGTTAGAGAAACAAATCTTCAGGGATGAATAATCTGACCCAATACGAAAATCAAACATTGTGTTCAGATAGAAGGCCACCTATCAGAGACTGGAAGTTAAAACTCTACTGATAGAAGTTGTGGAATCTCTATCATGAGAAGTCTTTAAGTTGCAGATTAGACAGCTAATTGTCCAGGATTGCTTAAATGGGGATGACTCTCTTTGAGCATGGGGTTGGACAAGATGGTCTCTTCCAGCACTGTTTTTTCTACGAGTGGGGAGAAAATGCCAGATGTCTTTAAAATGAAGGTGCCTAGAAATAAAGACACATGTTTGACCGGTCTGGCAGAGAGGCATTGTTTCAGCTGTAAATTGCAGCAGCTTGCCCTCTGTCCTAAGGTGGCATCCTCTCTGCTTCCCATATTTGTTGAACCTACAAAGCATTCACTGCTGTCAGAGAAAGCCAGTGATAACTAGATCTTCATATCTCAAAAGACAAACTTTAGCAAAATCAATAGCTACTCACAAACACTAGCTTTTTATAATTGGGTTATTCCCTTATCCAATTTTCATTGGCTGTTTTCATGTAGTGGATACCTTTTCAGAAAAGAACAAAGAAATACAACATCCCAGATGAAGTTCTCATGTTCTGCCTTGTTCCATTCACCTGTTTATTTTAGTTTAATGAATAATTAGTTGGAAGACTTGGGGTGAAATCCTGGCTCCAGTGAATTTCAATGACAAAACAAAAAAACACCAAATTCAATGGATCTAGTATTTTACCCCTAGGTACTACACACAACTCTGCACTGACTCTTGTCTGTTTTAACTGTTTGTAATGTGGCCAAGATCTCTCAGTGCTATTGTAATGCAAATTATTAGCAGCATGAAAAATATAGTTTAGAAAACTTGCTCCCGGAGACAGGCAAACATGGAAATATCTAAGAATTTTTACCTTGCTGGGAGCATTTCTTGGATTTTGTTTTCCAAAAAAAGATATTTCAGAGCATATTTTACTTTTTTCAGCATATTGGACATGAGCAGCACTAATTATACATTAATGAAAACACCCAAATCAGCCAAAAAGAGTCATGTTTTGATAAAGCTGACCCTTTCTTTTTGTTTCCCATAAACATCTACAAACAGTGATAGATTTGTATTCCCAAATTAAAAATTACATGATTGACAGTCTTTAAAAAAACAACTGATGGCATGTGTAAAATTTGCTTGCCTACTGAGGGGTTTCTTGAAGCCTTCATTAATTTCAGAATTTTAAGTGATTCAGGCCATGGCATAGTTCCCTATGCTTTTTTTTGCTTTGTGCTCACTGCATATATCAGGTATCTTCAAAATGAGGCGTTATTCACAGTATATTGTGCCAACATCCAAAATGTGATGAAACAGTTCTCTGAGCTCTTGAGTTCTGCTCCGTCTCCAGGAGCTTCAGTACACCCATGGACTTTGCTGAGTTCTGTTGAATTCCTCTCTCCCCATATCAGGCAAGAGCTCAGTGATTCAGTAGCATAGTGGTAATTCAGAGCTTCTCTAGTGGCTTGTCTCAGTTAGAGAGACCTGTGTTAGAGATACAGATCAAGGTGCTGAAGGAGAGACTTCAATATGCCATTTCCCTAAATGAGAGAAGCTCTGTCAAAAGGCACCTCCCCTTCTGCTGTGATAGAAGAGTCGAGACTATTGGGCACAACAGCGACTGCCTTCTTGTACTGCCTCCCGTGAGCAACGGGAAAGCAAAACTACAAGTCACTACAAAGGCAATCAGACTTCTGATTTTTCCAGTTTTCATATGCTATGTTTCCTAATTTTGGTGTACTAACTACAAGAGAGCTAGAGTAGTGTCTTCTACCTATCAGGGCTACTCTTGACTGTTCTTCAACTTAATGTTGAAGACTACACCTCACTCAAGCAATCAGTGCTAGAAGGCATCACCAAAGAAATGAAACCACTTGCAGTCCTTCTAACAAGAAACACATAAAGAGCAGCTGCAGAAGCTCTCAGGCTTACAGCCTTGCAGACTCTGTAGCCAGCAGGATCTATGGCCTCACTACTGATGGCTAGAAAATGGTATTTAGAGGTTTGCTTTTGGGAGTTGGCTTGTAGGTAAAGTAGATATGCATTAGAACAATGGTCTAGAGGAATGGCAAGGGTTAATTGGTTGCTAAAAGCCTGTTTGTGACAGTTTCCTTCAGAGCCCACTGTGTCTGGAACCAGCAGACACCGAGTTTGATGCCAACAGACAGGCGGGCATACACAGGCTGGGATATTGAAGACATTCCATAACATGAACAGTGTACCCAACCAAAGATAAAGGACTCTGCTTCATTGGCCAGGTAACAGTGCCCAACTGCAGAGCCCTTGGGATTTCCAGTTTTGGTGGACAGACCAAATTAAGACACTGGTAAATGACCAAATTAAGATGTGTGCTTGTGATGAGTTTGGGAAACAAAGGAATATGCTGACAACAGAACGTGGACAGTATGACAACCACGCCTGGGAATGAAGAGTCATCAGAGGAGAGAAATAATACAAAAGGAAGGATTTCAGAGTAGCAAAGGGTCCCTGAGGGACAGAAGGTACACCACCAGTCCATCTCACTGACCCCACTGGGCAGGGTTGGGCCTTGGCCCTTGGCCTCCAGGCTGATGACATCTGACATTCAAGAAAGAACCACAGGGTGAAGCTTGCATATTAGCCAGATGTACCTTCCCTCTGTTACATCCCTAGGACTGGTAGATATAAAATTGGTGGGGTTATTTTGTTTGCCTTGCAGGTATTATTCTTATCTGCTATATGAATAAAATTTGTCTGTTATCAAATGGAGAAGGCGTGATTGATCTGATGGTTTAAGTCTGCTTGGAACAAGGTATCTGGGTCATAAATCTAGTGCCAACAACTACCTTTATCAGAAATGACTTGCCACATACTATCAAGGGACATAACTCCCAGACTGCAATAGAATGGAGTGCTGTCCAGGTCAATGACATAATCATCATCAATATATACAAGCCACCTTCTGCCATGTTATCAGTCACGTCTCTACCTACTTATGACCAGAAGATCTTATATGCAGGTGACTTCAACTGTCAACATCAAGATTGGGGATACTTAGTTAACAGTAGCAGTGAAGATAATTGTCATCTCTGGGCAAGCCTGAATTATATGACTTGAAGGAGCCATGTACCTTCCAGTCTGGATGTTGGAACATTCAGACAACCCAGATCTTGCCTGGTGGAAGGCCAACTCAAATAAAATACCAACAAGAAAAGTATTTGACAAGTTTCCATCATCTCAGCACAGACCTTCACTTATCAGCAGTGACAATATGATTTTTCAGCCCACGCCATCCAGATCAGCTCCAAGATAGAACTTTCAGAAGGCAGACTGGCAGAAACACCAAAGGCTGAGCAACAAGAGAGCAAACTAATTAGAAGATCCCTCAGAAACCAATATTGATCAGGGCTTCAATACATTTATAAACTGCCTAACTGAAATAGCCAAACTCTGTGTACCTTCTAGAGGCCGTAGAAGTCAGTGTGTGCCACGCTGGGATGAGTAATGTGAACAGCTCCTTAACACCATCAAGCAATGTAATGACCTTCCACTGTAAAAAGAACTACAGAACAGCTAGCTATCATGTTGAACAATATCAAAAAGGAGAGATGGCTCACTACAGTAGAAGGATTAGATATGACCCACTTCAGTAGACAAGCATGATGCATCATTAACTGCCTTCCAGGCAAAGGCACCAAAAAATGACATTGCTCTGTGCCAGCAAACTCCATTGCAAAAATACCATGCAACAACAGCAAATATAGTAACCCAAGCAAACAATATAGAAATGATTAGATATCTGACTCAAGAACAACTATAATCACCCCACGCAAACCTTAATTTAACCGCTCCCATCTCTGACAATGAGTTTGACAGCTACTAAAGCAATCAAGACTGGCAAGGCTGCTGGACCAGATAAGATATTTCCAGAATTTGCTACCAAGCTCAGAACCACAATGGCTTCAGAAATTCATGTATAAATGTCTAGGAAGCAAATTCATGTATAAATGTCTAGTAAGACTTAAAAAAATCTGGAGAAAAGCTGACGTCATTGCTATCCTGAAACCCAGTAAACAACCAGAAGGTCCAAAGACCTAATGACCAATCTCATCACTCTCATGAAGTACATAATCCTGAATAGAAAGAGAACATCATTGATCCTCAGCTCCCAAAAAAACAAGCTGGCTTTTGGAAAAAGTAGTGCACCACTGGCCAAGTTACATTACTTACATCTGACAGACAGACTTGAAATGAAGCAGAAAACAGGCACCGTCTTTCAGCCTTACAGTCGTCTATGATACTGTATGGCACCAAGGCTTCAAGTATAAACTGCACTTTATGATACCTGACCACAAGCTATGAGCTTTCATCATGAACATAATCTCCAGTAGATCATTCAAACGTGCTACTAGTCAAGGAGAAAAAAAGAAGAGTACAAACCCTGAAGAATGGAGTCCCTGAAGGGTCAGTACTTGCACCAATACTTTTCAATGCATTTATCTCAGACTTCCCCCACACAATATCTAAGCAATACATGCTGGCAATGTTGCATAATAGCCCAAGGAACTGACATGACAGAACTTGGAAAGGATACCGAGTAGTGACATGGAATTCACTGCTGACTATCTCCACACATGGCGCTTAAAGTTGTGCATCAATAAATCAATATCATCACTCTTCCCCCTGGACAATCATCAAGCCATGAGCACGATGAATATTAAAGTAGGCACATCCTTCCCTATGATAATACCCCAACCTATCTGCGAGTCGCATTAAACTGTTCCCTCACCTATAAACTTCACATTCAGAGGGTCAGCAGTAAAGTCTCTGCACAGGTAGCTGCCTTAAGATGTTTAGCCAGCACAACATGGGGTACCAACTTCAAAGTGCTCAGAACCACTACACTTGAAATGGTATATGCCCCAACAGAATATTGTGCACCTGCATGGTCCAGAAGTTGTAACACTAAAAAGCTCGACACTGTACTTGACAGTGCACTGAGACTCATAACAGTCTGCACAATTTACACACCCAGAGATGTACTCCCTGTACTCTTGGACATTAGACCAAGTGATATAAGAAGACAGCCCATAACATATTTACTGGCAATAAAGGCAAGAGATGAAGAAAATCACCTGCTCCATTGATTGTTAACTATAGACCTGGACAGATGGAGGCTTAAAAGGCTTAAAAGTCATAAGCCATTTGTACATGAAGTCCACAAGCTCCTGGAAGAGACTGGGGATGCTGAACCAAATCTATGGACAGCAACAGAGTGGGCTGACCACTGGGAAAGGTGAGACCTATTCCTACAGTGTTTTGTACCAACAGGCAATGAGTTCCCCGTTGGGCATGACCTTGACAGAGAAGTGTGAGTCAAGATGAACAGATTGAATACAGACATTTCAAAATAACACTTCACAAAATGAACATCTTGGACAGCCCGCTATGTGAATGTAGCATCCAAAAAACATCACAGCACTTAATTGAAAACTGAAATCTTTTACAAATACCCAGATGGGGCAGATGAAATCTGCACACTGAGTGATAATACCAGACAGCAGCTCATAGATCTGGAAGTTGATATTTGATGCCATATGAAAATAAAAGAGAGTCCAGATGGGATACGGAGGTGGGGAGTGAGTGTTACAAGTAAAGCTATATTGGTCAGGGTATGTGATCTTTCCAAACCTCCTAGCACATATAGTCATGCTGGCAAGCCTTTCTAGTATAGACCAATTCCCAAACTCTGAAATTGGACAACCTCTTTATCCATCCTTATATGAGAAATAAAACAATTAATAAGTATGATGTTGGAATAGCATCATTGGTCTTCTGACCTCACTGAGATAAATAAGGCAATTCACACTAGTCCCCAGTTCTCTGAAAACCTTTCAGACTCTTATAGCCATAGAATCTTTACAAAAACAGAGCTGGAAGGTCATCTTGTACAACCCCCTGCCAAGGGACCACCATCCCTGTCTAAGTCATCCCAGCCTAGTGTTGTTTAATCTAGTAATCATTGCACTGCAATCAGTTCATAGGTTTGAAGTTTTTTCACAATCATAACAACTGGAGACTTGCTTGTTTTTTAAGTGAAAACTCATATTTTGGAGAGGTAGAAAAAAGGTATGGACATGGCAAATTAGCACATACCAACTGTTCCCAACCTGTGCTTCTACTAACTTGCAGCCATTAACACAATACCTTAGTTCAATCCAGGAATACACTATTAGTAATGCAAGTCCTTGACCATTTCCCATCTTCTAACCTATTTGTGTTATAGTTTTAAGGCATTAGAACTGTGATAAGCCAATGGTCATGGTCCATGATTTTTTGCTAAAGCTTTAAAAGAATCAATGCAGGACTTAAAAATATTGAAACGTTATCTTCCTCATAGTCATTATAACTGACATTTTCTATATACAAACCATGTATTGCTCTTTCTTTCTGTCATCTTCATCTTGTGTATTGCATTTACGGAAAACTTCAATAAACAGATTACATTAAAATATAGTTCAAGAGGATGCAGTGAACTGTAAGAGGAAATCTATACTGATTCGCTATTGAAAGTAAACTTATTCACTGGAGTAAGTCTGAAGTTGGAACTATTTAGGGAAGTTGTCCATTTCACCACTCCTTTGATGAACTGAGATCAAAATACCAGAACCAAAGAATTTCAATTTTTGTTTGAAATGACACCCTTCCCAAAAAAGGCTCAGAGCTGGTTACAATAAAAGACAAACCAATATTGAAACAAAATAAATCTAAAATAAGAAGGAATAATCTCCCCCCAACTCCCCCCCCCCCTCAAAATTTCAAAGGCAATCTACCCTTTTCATTCCTTTCCTCTGATCAAGGAAAGGGCCCCATCCCTGCTCAACCCAACCTCACTTCACAATCCAAATTCAGTATCTCTGTGAAAAGGAACAACAGAGCCCCACAGTTTCCTCTCCCATTCCTACTCCCCTGCATCACATTCTGGGAGGTTCCCCACCCCTTACTGTTCCTCCCAAGCCAAAATTCCCCTCTTCAGAGGTGCGATAGAACAGTCCTCAAAACCTACCCACCCCCTCTTTTCTCCTCAAGGGAAAACATTACTCTATTAAAAAAATAAGAACAGGCAATACAAGAAAACACCCTGTTTTCCAGTCTCTATCCCAACCAAAGAGAAATGCCAAAGGCCTCCCCTGAATGTCATCTTTGAGTGATGCCTGCCCTGGACATACACCCCAGGGCATTCTGCAGCCCCCTTTCAAGCCCACAGGTTGGATAGGCTCTTCTCTTTCCAGCTTAGCTCGCCATGTGGGTTGTGTGGCCATATTCTTATAGACTGATGTTACTATATATGGACTGTTAGTCTTTCTTTAGACTCAGAATCCATCAGCTTTGTAAATGTTTCCCAATGATAGCCTTTTGAAGATGTTGGCCATTCATGGAAATGTCGTTATCTCTGAAAGACTTTTCAGAATCTTGGGCAGAATTCCCAGAGTCCTTGTGATCACTGGCATTGCTTCAGCCTTTTCTCCCTAGGATTTTATAACTCTGTTCTTAGGGTCTGGTATTTCATAGTTTCATAGTGCTTAGGGTCAGAAGGGACCTAAACAGATCATCAGGTTGGACCCCCTGCCCTGGGCAGGAATGGGTGCCAGGGTCATATCACCCCAGCCAAATATCTGTCCAGCCTCCTCTGGAAGACCCCCAAGGTAGGAGAGAGCACCACCTCACTTGGGAGCCCATTCCAGAGCCTGGCAGCCCTAACTGTAAAGTAACGTCTCCTGATGTCCAGCCTGAACCTTCTCTAGAACAATTTGTGGCCGTTATTCCTAGTAACCCCAGGTGGTGCCCAGGGGAACAGAGCCTTCCCTAATTCTCGCTGGTCCCCCCTGGTGAGTTTGTAACTGGCCACCAGATCCCCTCTCAGCCTTCTCTTGTGGAGGCTGAATAGGTTCAGGCCCTTAAGCCTCTCCTCATAGGGCCTGCCCCACTGCCCCTTGACCATGCGAGTGGACCTCCTCTAGACCCTCTCAATGCTAGCCACATAAATCTTGAACTGAGGTGCCTAGAACTGGACACAGTACTCCAACTGTGGCCTGACCAACGCTGCATAGAGAGGAAGGATCACCGCCCTGAACCTGCTTGTGATGCAGCTGTAGATGTATGACAAGGTGCGGTTAGCCTTACTGACCACTTCCTCACATTGGTGGCTCATGTTCATCCTGGAGTCAACAATGACTCCAAGATTCCTTTCTGCCACTGTGTTGCCAAGAAGGGTGTTCCCCAGCCTATAGGTGTGTTGCTGGTTCCTTCTCCCTAGGTACAGCACCTTGCACTTGTCTGCGCTGAATTCCTGCCTATTCTCATCCACCCGCCTCTGTAATCTGTCTAAATCTAGCTGGATTCTGTCCCTCCCCTCCAGTGTGCCCACCTCACCCCACAACGTGGTGTCGTCAGCAAATTTGGACAGCGTGCTTTCCACACCCACATCCAGATTGCTGATAAAGATGTTGAACAGTACAGGCCGCAGGATCGAGCCCTGGGGGACTCCACTGGCCACATCCCTCCGGGTTGAAAAAGACGTATCTGTCACCACTCTCTGGGTGCAACCATCTAGCCAATTCGCCACCCATCTGACTGTGTAGGCATCAATGCCGCAGTCACCACATTTTTGGAGATCTTTTCTTCTTCCTCCTCTGCCAGATGCACATCCCTGATTTTCTAACTGGGTTCAGCTTCTGAGATGTCTTCATTTGTTTTCCTCACCAGCTGTCCTGCCAGATCGTATCAGATTGTATCAGGTTCTTATCAGATTCAAATATATACTCAGACTTGAATTTCGTAGATAACCTTTATAGTCACTGAATGAATGCCATAATCCAAATGCCATCAATCCCCAGTATTTGGGGCAAAAGGAAGGAAATCCAAATTCAATTCTAAACAGGCCTGAAGTTCAGGTCTATTCCACAGTTGACAATAAAGGAGATGTAAACAAAACCCATTAGATCTCTATATTAAGGTTGCTTGCAGTCTTGGGGGGTGGGGGGGAACCTAAACCTATTTTGCTGGAAGGAGCAGCATATTAGCTTGACCTGGCTCTGCAGCATCTATATAGATCAGATGCTTCAGCCGGACTTTTTGGTGCTTTTATCTAACGGGTGATTCAATCAGCAATTAGATAAAAATGCCTAAAAGAGCCCCACTAAAGTGCCCGATCTATACAGACACTGCAGAATCGAGTCGAACTAAAGCACAGCCTCTTCTGGGCATGCACTGGGGTCAGCGTGGGAGCATGCCAAGTTTAAAGTAAAGCAAGTTTCTTGTTTTTTTTTCACGTCTGCAAGCAGCCTCAATGATAATAATTCAGAGAAATTAATGCGAAAGCAGAACAAAGCACAATAAAAAGGAAGCAATATCATTTGGATACAGAAGTTGACCCTGAAATAAAGCTAACTCTTGGATGTTTCATTAAACCACTCTCTTGAGTTGTTCCCTCTCCAAATCCTCTTCACATACAGTGGATAAAGCAGAACAATTTGTCAGCATGAGTGATGCACAGAGTCTGCCTTTGCACTTCTACATTACTGCAGTCTTTCAGTGTTGTCTTATTAGTGTACCCCCTTACCATTCAGCTACCCTTCTGTTCTTCAGCTTTCAAACGGCATACTTACTCTGCAATCCAAAGATGCATTTGCAGTTTGTCTGTCCATGCTAGTTGTAAACCAGCTGGCAAGGTCATTGATTAATTGTACAACTGCTGCAAAAGTGAGTTTAGTGGGGGCAAAATCCACACAGGACCATCGGTAAATACTTGGGCAGCTAGCCTGGGTGGAGCTCCACATGTTGCTGCAGCTGTACTGCTATTGGGCCTTGAGCTAATTAATTTATAGCTAGCTTGGGTATATCTATGCTAAGTGCAATCATACCTATGAATTGCAGTGAAGAAATTCTCCATCAGCATTAATCTGTAGGATGTATTCAGCTCTCTTTCAATAACTTAGCATTTGTTGCTGTGCTAGTCAGTGAAAGAAAATGTGATAGTAAATAGCAGCAGTAGCTAAAGGCTTTATTCTGTGGGATGATTCATTATTATCAGTTATTTGTATTATAATTGCTCATGCTGAGATCAAGGCCCTGTTGCTCTCAGCTGAGTAAAAATATGCAATAATAGGTGGTCTGTACCCCAGAGAGCTGAGGAAAATGAAACAGAATTCCCTTTATTTTCCAGTTTGGGAACTAAGGCATAAAAGAGGTTAACTAACTTGCTCAAGGCCACACAGGAAGTTTATGGCAAGCCTGGAACTTGAGCCAAGATCTTCCAAGTCCCAGTTGACTGCGTTACCTAAAAATTGGTTGCAATTGTCATGAACTCTGTTATGTTTTGGGGGTTCACGACATGTCATAATTGTTTTCTTGTCCTGTTATGGAATATGTGGAATCACTGGTAAGCCCATGTTAAGCTGTATGCATTTATGCTCCTGTTATCATTATATGGATTATGTTGTACTGGCTATGTATGTCTTTATGGTTTGGGATATTGTTTAGGCAGGGAACGCAAGGAGTGGGTAAAACTGCTAATCAGCTCTTGCTGTTGTGTTATAGATCCATGACAATTGCTAAGTATAAATAGGTAATAATAACTAAATCCTTTTGTTGTTTTTGTCCTTACTAATCACCTGTGGAAAGGGTGATTTCTGGACAAGTGATATTCCAGGCTACCTTTTCCACAGAAAGGGGAACCTATGATTTTTTCTCAACCCAAAAAAGTGTTGGCCACCTGGGGCTGATAGACATTGCAGCTATCGGTGTAACAAGGCCAGATCAGAGCCCTGGACCCAGCCAGTGCCAATCAGAAGATGAGGGCAGTTTATCCCCTGAACAAATTCCATCTGCAGGAAGCCCAAAGCAGTGCCCAGAGTGAGGCAATCAGGGCAGCCAATCTGCTGAAGCCACAGGCCTCAGGCCCCACTTGCTCCTGCCCTTAGAAATCAGTCCCAGCCCACAGCCAACGCAAAAGTTTTTGCTCCTGGCTTTTTTGTTAGTTCTCTGATATTGACTCCTGACTTCAACTCAGGCTTCCAATTCTGGTAGGACCCTTGGCACCTGCTGATTCAGGTTTTCTCCACTGGATTCTGGTTCGACCTCTGGTTCTGGCTGTGGTTTCCAATTCCAGTTATCCCTTGGCTTACCTCATCTCCAGTTCTGGCATTTGACCCCAGTCTGTCTTTGACTTCAGCTACAGTTCCCAGTTCCAAGTTTCAGCACCAGAGCTCAGCTCCTTGGAAACCACGTGGAAGGCACACCATGCTTTAGATGCCTAAGCACTAAGCCAGACCACCTATACCCTAGTCCTTAACAGCAGTTAGGATAATGACCACTTGGGGCCCCTTGAGGACAGGTTTGTGACAGACATTTTCAAAATCTACTTATGAATCTGAGTGCTCCAAGGGTTTGGGTGCCTAACTTGTAATACAATGAAGTGTCCTGATTTCTCAGAAAACCCAAAGTAGCCATTCTAAGAACCTCTCCAGTAGACTGTATTCAGTACTTGAATAATTAAAAAAAGCTAGCAGTTTATCATTAGGTAGAAAGTAAAAGTTGCAGCAAAAACAACTACCTACAGCAGCATCAGCTGATTCTTGACAGTAAGTTTTAGTTACCATGGTGATATACTTGTACAAGGAATATAACTTGTTGGTCTTTCTTTCCATTTATGCAATATGCCATGGGGAGCATCACGCAGATTTTACTAAGCAAACTGTTCACTGAAAATCAGTGAGTGTTTTGCCTGAGAAGGCAAAGAGAAGGAAGAGAAGGCTGGAACGTACGTGATTCTTTGGAAAGTTTTTTTCTGGGTGTTTTTTGTTTTTTTTTTAATTACTTCCTTAGCTTACAGTTAAGACACTGGGGCTGATTCAGTTCCTGCCTCTGCCAGAATCTTTCTCTTGGGACATTCTACAAGTTACATCTCTATCTGTACTCTCATTCTCTATTTGCAAAATGGGGATAATAAAAACAACCTCCTCCTGTTGTAGGTCTTCTGGGTTTTTTGTTTTTTACTATACCTTGTAAACCCTTGGGTTTGGGGCAAGGACTTCTTCCTCTTTGTACAAGGCATTGCACAAAGCGCTTTGATCTTACATAGGGTTCCAGGCAGTATATTTTAAAATATCAGTAAAATAAAATAACAGTTGTATTAATATTCCAGTTCAGAATGATAATAAAAGAATGAAAACATATTTCAAACTCCCACATACATCTTGAAAATATTTGAACAAGAGTGAGCACAGATTGAATGGGAATTTTAGTTTAATATATCACTAGCAATTCTGGGTAGAATATTACTCTGGTAGCTTCCATTGTATGTATGCTTATTCAGGAGAATGTAAAGATGAGTTATGTTGTTAATTTATACACATGCATAATCAGTGGTGGTGGCAGCAGTCCTTCAATATGAAGATGACAGTCTTCCAGTAAATAGGAAAGTCACCAGTAAGTCCATAGATGACAGAGGAGGCCAGTCTGAGGCCCCCTCTACATGTTACATGTATTATGCAATTACCTGGTTAATTGCACAATTAATTTAGACTGATTATAGGTGCAATTGGTGTCTTAAAAAGCTGTCTTTAAAAGGTCCAATCGGCTCTAAAGTTATTGCTGAAAAATGTGTAAAAACTTTATAGCTGATTTCCATCCAGCTTTAATTTGCACTGTAGCCTTTGCCCCTGTGGCTGGGATCCATCACATTGGAGCTCCCAGCTGTGGGGGGGCCATGTGCACCCACGAGCCTGGGAGAACACTACTGATACTTCCTTGAAGCCATAGAAGCACATGTCCCTGCAGCTGGGACAAGGCTCCCATCTGTGGGGGCACCTCACGTTCCTCCCTGGTTGAAAGATGGCAGCTGCTGCAATCTCCCAGCTGCAGGGTGCATGGTACACCCCCACAGCTAGGAGCCCCATCAGCTAAGGGGACTCCCAGATGTGGGAACTTGCTTTTTGCCAGTTCAGGGGGAGCCCAGGAGCCCAGAAATAAGGTGTGATGAGATCTAATTCGTGATCCCACAATCATGACTCCTGTCATGTATATGTGGCATCATACATGATGCATAAGTTTTTGCAGTGGGGGGTGGGGCACAACTCCATGCCACCGCCCCTGCTGCTGGCAGACACTGGCTCGTCAGGCTGCATCCCTGTGCCCTGCCACCACTGCTACCGGGCCTGGACGCCGGATGGTTTGTAGCCCCACACCCCACCATCAGCACAGAAATCTGGGGAGGCATATGCCCCCTCATACTCCTCCACTTATTGCCTGTGTGGCATGGCAGGAATTGTGGTTGTGTGGATTGCACATTAGATCCCATCGCACCTTTATCTGGACATGTAGATCGGCCCTTAGATCTGTATGTTTGATTATAAACACAGCAAATAGTTCTGGGAGGAAGGAATAGATCCTGGTGATGTCAGGTCACAGCTCTTTCCCTTTGTCTCTCTCATCTATCTGCTTCCATGGTGAGGTGACTTTGCTTGAAATGATCGCTGCCTTGCCATGTATCACAGCACAACTGGGAATGATTTAGTGCTCAAGCCTCCCAGATATTAATGCGAATCTAAGAAATGCAATATTAACCTTCAAGATGTCCTTGAATATCTTCTTTTGCACACCTCTAGAATGGTGACCATCAGTGGGTTGGAAGCATAGGACCTGTTTTGAGAGCCAGATGTTGGGCATCCTTATGACACATCTTGTCCAACAGAGGTGGTGCTGTATAAATGCTGGTGGTGTTCACTTAGCTAGAACACTGACATTTGTTCTTCTGTCCTTCCAATTGATATGGAGGATTTTTCAAAGACATCACTGATGGCAATATTTCAAAGCTTTCAGGATGATTCATGTTATTCAAGTTTCATACCCATAAAATAGGATAGGGACAACAACAGCCTTGTAGGTGAGAAGTTTGGTTTGGTTCCTCAAGACTATTTTTTCTGACAATGAGAATTTATATTTCCCTATCATTCTTATTGAACTGTCCTGATGTTAATTGTGGAGATGTCTGGAGATCCTTCACACACCTCATAGATGCCTATCTTGAGGCTTTCCCAATGATCAAGGGTGTCAAGACTATCAGGGAGGTCAGAGTTTCTCACTGATACACTGCTGGAAATAATTGCTTTTAGCAGATTTTAGCTATGTAGCAGAATTTTAGCTTTTGGCAAACTATTATTTTTGGATTGTTATTAGTCTGGCAACCTTGCTATTAACCTTGCTGCCACAGGTGACACCTACCAGGAGTACAAAACTCCAGATGGCATCACTCTCAAGGTCACCGATGGCACACGTCTTTCCACCACAGCAAGGCTGCTATTCTTGAGAGGACATGCATAATATCAAGGCAAGTGCTTGGCTGTTTATTGAAAAGCTATTGCTCTGTGATTGGGATCTGGGAAAGGACCTGTAGAAGGAATCAACAGACAGTAGCCTTCATGAAGATAGGCTTCCTTAAGCCTACTAGCCAGATAAATAAATGTAGGTAGAGACCTTCCACACATCTGCAACCAATGTTAGAAGAACCAGGCAGTGCCTCAGGGAGGTTGTGGAATAAATGGTGATTGTTTGGGAGACGTAATGGCCAGGGAATCTTGGCATGGTTCTCCCTTTTTGTTTTATAAAGGACCAGATTATAATACCACTACTTACACCAGGGAGAACTTCACATTCCACAACTTGCCCCATTTAAAATCTGTGGGGCTAGTTGAGAGGCCTGACATTATCACAACGGCCTGTTCCAAAATGGTTTAGCAGTACTTTATGCAGGGAAGGCCAGATTCACAGATAGAGGCAACCTTACTGTTACTGAGAAGTACTTCACTCTGTGCCAGGCCCAATGAAATCAGTGAGATGCTTAATATTAGTCATTGGGAGTCACAGTGGAAGCACCTTGGTCCTTGGCCCAGTATTGGGAACCCTTCCTGTCCTTGCCAATGTGATGTGATCTTAAAATATTGTGAATAGCAATATTCTGAATATTCAAAACAGGATAAAATAAATTAACCCCTCTCCCACAAGAAATCATTTTCTCATTAGTTTCATTAAGCCCTAATTAGAATGTAAATCTAAAAACTTGGAAGGAATTCAGAGCTGCATCACAAACATGAATACCAGGACTGGAGTACTGATTTATAAGAAAAGATTAAAAGAACTAAATATTAGCTACACTTTGACCTAACTGATGACTGAGAGCCTGCAGACCTCATTCAGATTCCCAGTGACTTCAAATGAAACAACCAGGCATTTCTGCAGATGTATTAATTATATACAACACATAGTGGAGAATCAATGTTGCCATAGTCACAAGAATATGAAATAGTTCAAAGCTTGAAGGAAATCAGGCAGTTAAGTAGGAGACCCAAGCTTAAGACTGGAGTTAGCCTCTAACCCAATGGAGGCTGGGTGGTTCTAAGTTAGCTCTCAGTTTTACAAGAGGCAAGGTGCAGACTCCAGAGATTTGAAAATTACCTTTGTGCTATTGTTCCTTAAAGGGTTTTGGTGGCAGTGGCAGCAGTCTGTAAGCAAGTTAAAACATCGGTGATTCTGTTCAATGTATTTTTATAGGATGGCAAAAACTGATTTTTTTTTCCAGTTTTCAAAGTGTGCTTTCAATACTATTTTGGATAATCATCATCTGATATAAGAAATAGCAACATGTCAGATCAGGTGATATGCTATCTGTATTAACAGCATCTGTTCCCTTTAACTCCTTGTTGGGAACTATCATGAACTACATGGCACAGATATTTCTGCCCCACTTCCACAATGCTCTTAGGAAAGTATGCTGCTGAGCTCATTCACTTCTGCTAACACATGCCAAACCAGGAAAGGCAGCAGTGAGTCCACTCTGGGGTCACCTCCCTGAAGCCACTCAAGACCAGGCCTAAAAACAGCAAGGGCCTAGAGGGACTCATTAGGGTGAGTCTAGGGTAGCAGTAAGGAGCAAGGATAGGAAAGCAAGGAATTCTGGAGGCAGGGCTTAGTTCCCCAAAACACCAACTGATTTCCTTACTATCCCACTGTGTTCCACATAAAGGCAATAAAGAGAAAGAAAAAGGTGGGTATTTAAGCACTATCTACATTGTACAATGTACTGTAGCCACAATTGTGCAACACTTGGGCCCATTTCTCAGCATGGGTAATTAGCCCAAGGTGCCATGCTAACGTAGCTGTGCTGCTTCTTATGGTTCATTCAACACTTGAACAGCCTGGCAGTCTCCAGGGTAGGCACTCCTGTGGTCTGGTAAACGATCAGAATTGGCTGCATGTGATCCACCCTTTTCCCAAATATCACTCCCATCAGAATACAGTCCCTAGCACCCTGGGGGATGGTCTCTAAGTACACAGATTCCAGAGGTTTCACCTGGCTTCCAATTTAGCTTTCCAGTCAGAAGAAAAACAGTAGGGCCTGCAACAGAGGATCTCATCCTTTCCAGAATCCTTACAAGTTCTACACAGTTCTACACAGTTAAAATTGCTATGCCACAGTGTGATATTTTAAATGGATATGAGCAAGCAAAAGAAGAGTGAGTCAGTGAATAATCTCATAACAGCCCTGCACAATCTAGTCCAACAGTGTGACAATCAGGAGGTGGATAAAGAACTCATCAGAGACAGGCTCTGTAGGTCTGAGAGACAACCTGCTATCATGAAATGGATTCTAATCTCACACTAGAGACAACCAGAAACATAAATCTCCAAAGTCAATAAAGAAGTAGCAGACTCTTTTCAGGAATAGCATTAAGGAGACTGTATGAAGCAACATATACAGAAAACCCACTGTAGAAGCAACATATACAGAGAAAAAAAAATCCCTAGGGATATCCACCAGGCCCTAGCAAGCGTGAGGGGGTCCAGAGAGAGCTATGGAGTATAGAAAGGAAAACAGCAATAGACAGATGAAATACTGAACCAAGCCACTCTAAGGGGAGTAGTCAAAACAACGTCAGAAACCCTTGCAAAATCATGTTAAGAGGTTTCTCAGAAACTCACTGCAAGCCAATTATCTGTTGTTAAAGGGATCCAGATTGGCTATCTTCTGATGTAGAAAATCCTGGACATGCTGCACGAGGAACACCAAGACATTGCAAAAGCCAGGGAGAGAGTTAAATGCTTTGCTTGATGACCTGTGCGAAGCAAACCACCACCACGTAGATTTAAAAATGTGATATCTGTGCTTGCATGGGAACCAGTCCACCCAAACTGTCTGGATCCCAGATGACGGAAGAGCTCTATTTGGGTCTTAGCCTCTCCTGCTCCAGGGTGCTTTCCAAGAACCCTTACCTATGGCCTCCATACCACCCTAATCAGCCACTTATGGCCCTCCAGTATTACTCTGTACCAGCTAGCACCGCGTTAAATTTCTCCTGGGGTTCCCTGTAACTGTAGCTGCTACGTCTTGCAGTTTCCCCAGGTACTGGTACTGTCTGGGCTCCCCTCTGTTGCCATCCAGGTCAGCAGGGCTAGATACAAACAGTCAAAAAGCCCAAGGCTGAACTAACTCAGTCTTTGTAGGTTAGTCTAAACTGCAGAGATTAAATTGAGAAAACTGGACACGCGTTCACTTTTGATTCTGGAAATTTAGCCATATGTCTGCAGTGGCCGAGGCCAGAAGCCAGAGGGTGCTATAGCATGCCTCTGTGGCACAAAACCAGCATGGGCTATGTATTCACTTCCTCTTCTTGCTGCCTCCAAGGTATCTGGGATTTGTGGTCCAGAATCATAGCAGCAGGACTCTGCAGGGTTGCTCATCACTTCCTCTTCCTGCTTCCAGGTGCCTCAAGGATTTATAGTCCACACTCACAGCCAGCAGTAACTTTCAGTAAGTTTAGCAAGGTAGGGCAGCTCCGCACTTGGAGGAAGGGGGTTTAGCCAGGGGAAGGGGGGCTTCCCCCCCCATCCCTGGCACCAGACCCCAGCTGGGGTTTGCCAGGGGGCAGGGGGCAGTTCCTGCTTCCCCCCCAACTTTCCAACCCTTCTCTACTGGAGCAGACAGCACAGCACAGCCCAGGACTGGAAAGCATGCTGGGATGCTAGGGAATTCTGCTTTAACTTGAACCAGGAAGGGGTCTGAGACAGAAGTTTCATAAACTGGTTTGTCCCAAATCAGTTAAATCTGATACTACATTCAGCCAGGTTTATCTTAAACCAGTCTCAGCCATTTTGAAACTGGTTTATGTGCACTGAACTTTTGTTCTGTTACAGGTTTAAACCAGTTTCTGATCACTTAAAACAGTTTACATGTAACTTCTGTTCCTAGCCCAGGAGTTCTGCCCACAGTGAGAGTCCAGTGACTTTGAAGCCAGACTTTTCATAGGCTCCACCCTTCTTGGTCACATGGCTCAGCCCTCTGTCTGCTCTCAGTTGTTGTAGTTGTGGGTTTCCCTGGCTGCATATTTCTCTGCAGCTGGCCCCCATCCCATCTGCTTACTTAACTGCAGGCCTACAATGTTGGCTTCCTATCTCTCAAGTAGCAGGGTTTAGAAGTCCTGCTATACAACCATTTTAGTTTTTTGTCTTCTCTCCTCATGCATTTCTAGTTTTGTGTCGCTGTAGCTGACTGTACACAGAGATTATGAGTGATCCCATGTTTTGTATGGTAAAAAGAAAAATATTTGTGGCAATCAAACAGCTTCCAGGAAAATGAGATATTGGGAATCCAAAAAGGGCCAGGCTGCCCTTTGTCACTGTGAAATCCACGTGGGTGGGATCAGAGCTGCACAAAGGATCTCTCTCTAATTTCCTGCAAAACATACTTTTAGGGAGGAGAGATTTAAAAGCCATAAAAGTTGTATGGTGTAAAGTCTCCCAGGTCCAAATATCCATGAGAACAGGATCCCTAGAACCACAGAGGCAGGTGTGATCCCCTATAAAACAAATATGTTACAGTTGCTCAGTAGCTATTTGGCCTTTTGGTTGGAGCTGTGCAAAAGGCCCAGTTAAAGTTAAAATGACTCCTTTCCATTGTGGTATAAACTCCTGACAGGGTTCCCACATGGATATCCCACAGGGTGGTGCAGCCAAGTGTGGCCAGTCTCCTCCCCCTCCATTCCCCTTCCATGCACCCCACTCTCCCAGTAGAAGGGCTGGCACAGGGTGCCAGGCAGAGGGTGGTGAAGGGAATTTGGCTGTGGGTTTTTTGCAGGGCTACGCCTTCATGCAGACAGATGGAGAACCATGAATAGAAGGATGAATGGAAGAGGGAAACAGATTGAGACCTTAAATATCTGTGATAAATATTCAACTGTTGTTCTAATGGTACCCAGGATAGTCATGCAGGTTCTGTCCCACACCTAAAGCCCATCCTAAAAACACTTAAACAGACGTAAGGAAAATAACAAGATGGAAGGCTTCTTTCATGACACATAAGGAGTTTGTTAGTAAAACACTAGAGACAATGAATCATAGGAACAAATTGAAAGGCTTTTTATTTGTATAGTGATATGCTAACTAAACATAGCTTTTATCAATAATTATTTACATTGTAATGAATAGTTTTCAAATAAATATTGTTGGAAATATAATCCTGTGAATTCTAGGAGTGAAAGCTCCATGCTATGAGTTCCTTATTGTCCACGTTTGAAATGGCTGTTCTGTCTGAAAACTGCTTTGTTTATTCCTGAATAGGTTCAATCTCACCGTTACAAGCAGTTTTTGAAAGCTCCCTGTAAGAAATTCATTATCAGCTTCTCTACAGAAACTCTGTAGTTCAAGAGTGCCATCTTGAGGTATGCTGTAAGAGCAGTCGTGGTGACTGACTATAGTGTTCTAGGAATCGTGAATGTAAAAACACAGAGTTCTCACAATCCCAGAGATGGTGGCCTTATAAAAAGGTGTGACGCAAGATCAAAATACAGATCACCTATTTGGTTCTGTATCACACTCTCTGAAGAAAGGCCAAGCTACTTAACCAAAATGTAATTCTTGGCCAAGATTTTCAAAAGTGAATAGTGATACCGAGTGCTCAGTTTTTGGGTATTCTTCTTGAGATACCTTGAGGATGCCTCGTTTTCAAACCCTGTTGGATCCCTTGAAAACTGAAACTGACCCTTAATTCTGTTTTAAGTTAGGTATCCAAAATCACTACTCGTTCTCTTAAAGGTATCAAACTCAAGCCAAAGAGCAGCTTTTAAAACAGCAACAGCTCTTTAAAATTTGTGAAGTATATTACAATACATATCCATATGTGTTAAAGAAGGGACTTCCATGCTTCATGGGTAAAAAAAAAAATGATGAGATATTACTGAAGAATTTTCCTTCTGTTGCACTGTCCAGACATGAGTTACTGACTATTGCAGTGAACTGGATGAATATTGTCATATAACAAATTATATATAAACTTTATGTCTACACTGAGGTTGGTTTGCTCTTTGATGTTCTTCATTTTACATCTTTCAGTTGGTTGCTGGTGTGGAACTAGGATGTGTATCAAGCTCTGGCAGCAATAAAATGCATTAGAGGATGAGTTGCCAAGGGAAACCTAAACAAATTAATGCTACTGTATCTTCTTGCATAAGTATGCTCCCAAATAAGAGCAAAACACCCCTTGTTTTGGGACTCCAGAATGGAGGGGAAAAGGGGTTTTCCAGTCATGGCTGAATGCTGACTGCAGAGGATCCTGACTGCAGTGGCTGTGACTGTGAGCGGGTTCACACTAGATCTAACCCTGAAGGGTAAATTCCCTCCCTGAGGCTGGCAAAGGAAGAAACCCAGTAACTGTCTTACAGGCTAGTGACAGACATTCAAAAAGCCTGAGCCTGAATTGATTCAACCTGTGCAGATTAGTTTAACCTGGCTAGGCTGAACCGGTTTGTAACTGGACAGACATTATCTCTGGACTGAGGAAATTCAGGTACATGCCTACAGTGGCTCAGGCTAGAAGCAAGGGGGGGGGGGGCTGCACTACAGCAGCCCTCCCTTCCCTTCACAGTACTGAGTTGAAGGGAGTATGGCCAGGCCCAGCAGGATGTTCTGCCTGTCTTTTCCCCACTGGCTGCTCAAGGGGAGGGAGTGTTGCCAGCCCCCAGGCCCCTGCTAGCACTCTGAGACCGGGGGGTGCAGTGCATGCATCTGTTGATGAGAACTTTTTCTCCCTCCCTGCTTCTTTATACTGTCTGCAGCAAACTGACAGAAACGCAAGCCAGCAGGGGGAATGAGAACAGTGTTTATTGACCCATCAGCAAAACAATAGCCTCTCTCCATTAGTTCAAACACTTCTTAAACAGCTTACCAGCTGACCTGTTGATTAGCTACAAAAAGCCCTAAGCAGTCACTGTTCTGTCTGCCTGACCCAGTGAAATTGGAGACGCACATAAAGACACTTCTCAGCATTAGCTAGCTTACCACATGCCTAGGGTCTGTGGGGCTGGGGTCCATGCTGTGGGAGATGGGAGGGAGGGAGTGGGGGGGAATCCTGCTTGAGCAGAGAGGGGGAGCGGGGCAGGGGGAAGCCAGGCAGACCCTGCTGCACCTGCAGTCTCCGCAAGAGCTGCAGCCAGGCAGCAGAGGGGTGTGACCAGCTCTGCTGTGGAGTAGAGAGCCCACCGAACCCAGAGAGCATGCCAGGATGCTGGGGGAGTCTGGTTTATCTTCAACTAGCAAGGGGTCTGGGACAGACATTGCATAAACCAGTTTCACCCAAATCAGTTAAATCTGATACTACATTCAACCAGGTTTATTTCAAACGAGTTTCAGCCATTTTCAAACTGGTTTATGTGCACTGAACATTGGTTCTGTTACAGGTTTAAGCCAGTTTCTGATCACTTAAACAGGTTTGTGTGTAATGTCTGTCCCTAGCCAGAGTGTCTCCATGTTTACTTCCATTCCTGCAAAGAAAAATCAGCATCCCTACTTAAGACACACACACCAATTTTGGCAGGCTGATCTGGGAGGAAAGGTTGTGTAACATAGAAGAAATATAGCACAGTAAAAGCTCCATTAACTGACACCTTACAAGCCGGCATGTTCTATTAACCGGCATGACAGCTTGTAAGGTAAAGTGAAATTGGAAGTGCCCACTGTGACACTTTCAGTTTCTCCAAGGCCCTCTCGGCCTGGGGCAAAGCAGCCTGCACTGCTGAGCCCCCACAGCCTAGGGCATAGCAGGCTGTGTGGGGCCTGCCTCCCTATCTCTCAGGGCCCACGGGAGGGGCAGTGAAGCCCTGGACATGGTGGGAGAAGCGGCGGCCCCAACAGGCAAAGATGCCTGTTTGGGCCTCTCAATTAACCGGCATATTTGGTAATCTGGCATCCACCATTCCCCATGGGTGCCGGATAACAAAACTTTTACTGTATTAGGACCACAAACATAATAAGCCAGTGTTTCATTGGACCATTTCCCAAACTACAGCCTAGCACAAAAGTTAACACAATTCTGAAAGCTTTTTGCATAAGGCATTCCCTGGTCTTTCCTCACCTCTCAAAACAAGGAAAGGCAGTTTTGTGAGTCTTACATTAAATTAGATGGGAAATCCCAAAAGCATAAGTTAAATCAAAAGTTAGAGAGAAAAGTAATCTGCCTTCAGCTGGGTAATAACGGAACTAAAGGAAAAAGTCAGATTTGTTTTTAATATAGTAGCAGACAGTCAAGGAAAGCATTTTATTGTGCAGTTCTAGTTCAGTAAGCAATGAACTAGAAAGAAAAAAACCACTGTCACCTCTAAAAATGCTTGCACTCTGATAATAACTGAGTGGTACCACACACTAAATGTAATTGAAAGTAGAGCTGGCCAGGAACCAGAGTTTCTCTTTTGCATAAAATTCCATGATTTTGAAATGTTTTTCATGCTGAAGTGAAACAAAAATAAAATAATAGAAATTTCCTGCAAAATGAAACAAAATATAATTTCAGGCCAAGAAACACTTCATTCTCCTCTATTACTTTAACTATTTCTAATATTTGAATATTAAAAAAATCATTTAATTTAATTTAAAAAGTAATTTTATGATAAGCAATCAAAATTTCATTCTGTTAATGCAGAAAGGAGACATTTCAACATCTTGGAACTCTTCATTCCATTTTAAAGAAATCTTGCCAAAATGGACTAATTTTTTCACTTTAACAAAACAGCACAGTAATTAGATCATTTGTTACTGCTAACTGAAGGGGATTTGTAGTGATCTAAGTAATAGGTTTAGTGTTGAGGCTAAAGGTGATATCTACAGTCAAGAGACTGACAGTAAGCTATGTAAGTTTCATTACTACAGGAAGGCAATTGAACTTCAGAGCATCTTAGGACTAGATTCCATTACACTTATCCTTAGAGGGTAACACTTTTCTCTAAAAATAGTCAATGTAATTACTTATGATGTAAGGTGTTATTCGCCATAAATAACGGTTACATTGTCTGAAATCTGAAGAATAAGAGATATTACTAAGACTGAACAGGAGTTTGTTCACTTGAAAGTGTAGGGTACCATCCAGGCTTCTATTTTGCATCACTATACAGATGGTTGATTTATAGAGTAAAGTATGTCTCCTTTCTTGGACAAGATAAAACATTGTTCTGCCTTTCCCAAGGAAAGAACAGGAACAGTGCAGTAATTAAACAGAGAGAAGCTGTTCTCTTAAGACTACAGAATGATCATAAAAAATGTGGGAGATTGTGACTTTGATTAATTGGATTTCCAGTTCTGATAGAAAAGCTTATTGATATTCTCACTACAAACTTGTGCAAATTCAAGCAACTAGCCATAATATTTGAATCTCAAAATGTTGAAATCTCAAAGTTCAACAACAAAGAGGAATTAAATTTGTATATACCATTTTGCAAAATGTACCTCTTATTTACAGACTGGTTCTTTTTAATGCCTAGGGTCTGTGGGTTCTTTTTAATATCTCTTAGTTACTTCATAGAATCAACATTATTTTGGTGCATTAATTAGACATTTAAAAATTTTTGTTTGATTTAGATTTTGTTGCTTTTGTATATCAAAGATTTTGTTACTATTGTATATCAAACCCTGTATTATGTAATTCTTATAGAATTGCATTGTTTATATAAATTCTGGCAGTGTTTCCTATCAATCAAAAGTATTTTATCTATATTAGCATCAAACTTAAACATGCTAGAAAAGGTGATTTTCTGAGCTTTATTATTATCGATAATGTGGTTTATCGTACCTTTTCATCTCTGGAAGTTGTTTTTCTGTTTTTAAAGAAAAAGGGATGGCACTCTTATGTATGTCTTTTCTTTGAATATACTTGATTATTCCTATGGTGGTTAGTGCTAATATAATTATATATATAATATTATATACAATATAAACACATACACACACATATTGCATTTAAAATGAAGAACCCCTTCTCTATCCAGGTTATACAGCAGCAATCAATGAAGAAGTATATGTACAAAACATGACAAAAAAATAAACTAATTTCACAAGCTGGCTCCAGGATAATTAAAACTCAGAAGTAAGGGCCCATTAAGGATAAGATACAAGGCACGAATAAAAATAAGAAAAAAAGGCACTGAGAAGAAAACAGAGCTAAGTTCCAACAGGCATTAACTGTGGAGAAAGTGGAAAGGATGCTATCAAAAATGCTTACTAGAATTTGGGGGGCAGGAGGAAGACACTTTAATGTTGCACAAACCCAATGAATTTTTTTTAATTATTTATTTATTGTAAATCCATGAATCTTGCTTCTTTATGCCCTTTGGTTCAGTGTCCCTTCCCAGCTAGAAGAAACAGACAAACCTCAATTATATTCTTAGCTGGTGGCTTAGGACTATTTGTGGTACAGAGCCAGTGTTTCTTTGTCACTTTCTTTGAATCATTCATTGTTTAACACAATGCAACACACCTCAATGATCAAATACTGGGTAACAGATTAACATGTTACAATGAGTAATGGCTTTCTCAACTGAGGTATAAAGACACAAGTATGAAGCAGATGCACACCAGGAAAGAATCATCTCGCTGTTTGACAAAGAACGTTTTATCCTTCTTGAGTCAAACCGTCACTCAAATAATTTGATACATACAAGAATACTCATTATATAATTCTAATAAGGAACACTATATTCCTTATAATGTTCCAATATATTTACAAGGTAAGATTAAAAATATCATTATCCTTTGTATGGGATGTTCCTTCAAGAAATTCACTCAAATTATTTTCATTCACTCATAACTAAGAGATCACCAGAAGACTTTATATAGCAGCAATAGTCTCAAGAATACAGTACTAAAGGACATGCAAAAAAACCTTGACCTGGATCAGGTCTGGAACTGGCTTGCAGAGTCCTGCCACTTAGCTCCCGGTGCTGGCCCTGGGTCTGAGCTGTCCCACATGCCACATGTCAGCCAGGCCCCAGCTGCTCTAGAATCTGCACCACAAGTGACACCTGCACCACAAGTGACACCTGCTCCAGCCAGTCCAGGCCCCATGCTGTACATTGTACCTGCAATGCCACATGCAGCATGGGTCTCAGAGCAGCTGGAGTGGGAAGTGAGGATTCTGGAGCATCCCAGAGGAGGCTCTGCACGTGGCAGAACCACCATTAAGTTTGTGGGGAGGGCAGGGGACAGCAGGGGGCCTGTGGACCTGATCCAGCCCGCAAACTGACCCCCACAAAGCTCATCTGGTTCACAGGGCCAGATGCACTTGACATCCCTGATCTAGATAATAAGCTCCTGCCTAGAAAACCTACATCCATGTAGGAAGAGATGTTCCTACCTCCTCCTCTCTAGAAAGCCTACATCAATAGGAAGGGGTGCCATTACGATCAGTAAATACTAACAGTGTGTTTGGAATTATCATATATAATTCTTCAGTAGAGTTATATATGAATTGTTTCCATAAAAGCCAAGAGAATTCAAAATTGGATCTAGAACTGGTTAATTAATGATCATTAATAAATTAATTAAAGATCATCTCTGAAAAGAGCTATATGAAACCTTATCCTTAACTCTTCCTATCCTACCACAAAACAAGATGCTAAATTCACCTGTAAAAAAGTTTAGGACACTTGTACACATGATGATGTCACAATGTACATGTGACAAAAAATTCCCTTTGTGTGGCTTAATGGCATCACACATTACATGTACGTGAGTTTTGGGGGTTTTCAATGAGTTTGCACCATTGCAACTTGGAACATTGCAGCCATTATTAATCAGCTCATCCCCTGGCCGCAGGAGAGGTGAGCGGGCTCTGCATTCTGCCTTCAGCAGGCTCCTGGAGCTGGCAAGACACCTGGGGCTGCCCGGGAACGGGCTGGCTTGCTCCTGGGGCAGTGCAGGGAGGCAGCAGGAGGGCAGCTCTGTGTGCTGGTGGCCAGAGAAGGCAGCGGGGATGGTGCACAAGGTGTGGGCCACCCAGGCGGGCTGCTAGCTTCCTCTAGTCCACCCGGGCTTTCAGTGCCTCATGCACTGTCCCTGCCACCTTCTCCAGCCACGAGCACATCCATCCACCATCCTGTCGCTTCCCTGCACTGCCCCAGGAGCAAGCCAGCCCATTCCTGGGGGGCCCCAGGTGTCCTGCTGGCTGCAGGAGCCTGCTGAAGGCAGAAGCAGCAAGGGGCCTGATCCTTTTTTTTCTACAGAGTCTGCCCACCTCTCCTGCAGCTGGGGACTGAGCTGACTGATTAATGGCACAGATTAATGACCCGCTGGGCATGGGAGAGATGGGCAGGCTCCGCCATAAAAAAATGGATAGGACCCCTCACTGCTTCCGCCCTCAACAGGCACCTGCTGCCACCAGGACAACAACATATACACAGTAACGGAAAAATAAAACCCACCATTTCAATTAAAAACTCATTATTTCAATTTAGGGGGTATAGAACCCAACCCTAAGGACTAAAACCCTGTCAAGTGTACTAACACCCTTAGAATCCAGTCCCGAAGGCTAGCATGAAGGTGAGGATGGTGATTAAAAATCTGAGAAGGTGTGCACAAAACTTTGCTGTACAAGCAGTTATAAACATACCGTATCCATATCACAAAGTAACCTGCAGGATTATTGTGCATGAGTCAGTCTCTTGAGAATGTTGGCAAATACAAATTGTAAATGATTGTGAAACTTCCCTGTGTGGTATGGTGAAAGATAATCACGATCACCTTTATGAACCGTATACCGAACCAGCATTGTGTATAGGACAGAGTCAACAATACTAATTCAATACTGATTAAAAGTATATTATATACTGCAAAGCTGCCAATACAAACACAGAAAAGAAAGTAGTTGAATATCAATCAAATGCCTGATGCAGACCCCTGAAAGAGCAGTGCCCAGCCCAGCCTGCCCCCCACCTCCAGCTGCTACTCAGGAGGAGCCGGGTAGGGCATGTGTGGGCAGGGTGGCACTGCTCCAGCAGCAACAATGCCTGCTCATCTGCCTGCCTGGTGCACCATGCTGCTCCGGCTGCCTGCCAGATTGGACTGTGCTCTGTGCCCCTGCCTGCCTGCCTCTGCCTGCAGCAATGCTGCTGACTTTGAGGGGGCAGGGGGGCATCAATATATAAGTTCATCCAAGGTGCCATTTTCCCTACGGCCAGCTCTGAATGCCCATCTCCCTGGAAACCAAGTTCAGATACATCCCACTCCTTCTCATGTAAATGTGCCAGTACCTTTTATAATTGCATTTTCTTAAAGTACAGTCAGAATACACATTAGCTTTTGAGTAAAACATCTTGCTTCACAAGCCAGTAGAAAACACAAATTCCAATTTTCTCCTTGGTACTGATTTATGATGAAGATAGATCATTGTTATTATATCTCGTACCTTGTCACTTCTGAGCAGAAAAAACACTAGGGAACTTCCCCTTTGAAACTAATTACAGGAATAAAACCTCCTTTGCTTATTTTCTATTTATCTTTTGCTTTGTAAATGCTAAATAATGCATGGAACATCTTCCTAGAAATCGTCGTATTGACCCAAATGCAAAAGGCATATCCTGTTCTGTAATGACAGTGCTTCAAATTCCCATGGGTGCTATGAAAAATATAGGACTCAGGTCTTTAAAGGAGAAATATACAGAATGAAATTCCTTATTGCCTATACTAAAGTGATCGAGTGTTCAGCAGGTGGCTGGCAGCAGGCGCACACAGCATAGCCTTGGCCAGTCAGAGAGTCAAGACAAAACCCACGTGATATTTTTATCTTGTGATTACCGCTATGAAACAGATTAAAAAACAAAATACATCTCAGTCATAGCCTGGAAATCTTGCAGGCATCAAGAGAGAGAAGAATCACGAGAACAGAATTCGACAGGCAAGTTGTCAGGGTAAATTGTAATAAGCCTCGGACAAAACTGACATTTCTGTCGAGGCTGATTTTGAAGCATAAGGTTCACACGGCCTCCTCAGTCAGATTTCTTTTATTATTGTTTGTATAACACTAGCATTAAGGTTGAGGTTCCATTGTGTTGCGACCACATGCTGGGTTAAGCGAGGAACAAAAATGTGAATGGACTTGTCCACAGCCACATGGTGCAGCAGGAACAGAGCCAAGAACATTATAAGCTCAGTCTTCTGGCTCCAGCTTGACCACACCTCCTTCTCCTTTTATGCCCCTTTACCAGGAGGGCCTTGGAGTACAAGAAGTTTTGAACGGACAAGCCTATCACACCAGAGATCCCTAAACACCACCGAGGAACATGGTTTTAGGACTGCTTACAGCAGAAGGTTAGAAAGTAGGTATTTGCGTGAATAGTGCTCATTTTGATTTAAAGGAAAGGTTAAGTTTGAATCCAGCTGTCACCTTACACAGACTATACCATGTGCTTATTCACAAGTCATTGATGTCAGTGGCCACAGAGAAGATCCAGAGCACAGTATGGCCATAAGTTAACAAGGAGAAGGGCCGTGCTGCCAGCACTCCAGTGAATGCCCTGATGAAGCAAAAGCTTTTAGGTTATTTTGCAAATGTTGAGAAACTTGCGGCAAGTGCAGGCTTGTGATTTTGCTACAAGGACCGCAAGTCAGACCTTGCCATAAATGCCTTTTGGTTGCATCACTCATTGTTCACACAGTTTGCAATCACAATCCCTTGAGTAGTGCCATAGTGCTCAGAGCTATTTTAGCAATGCCTGGCAGATAACTCCTCTTTAGTTCCCTCTATGAGTTAATCAAAAGCTAATGCCAAAGGCTCGAGGTTCTTGAATTCTAATGCAGTCACATGCAACAAAGCAATCACCACATGCCGCAGTGCTTTCAAAGGAGCCTTTAAAAAAAAGCCATCCTTTTTTTGGCCTTTTTCTAAAGATTATCATCTGGAGGAGGGAAGCAGTTGTTAAAAAATGCCAACAAAAAGCCATCAGAAAATTTCTTTTTACAACACCTTAGTTGAACATCATCATGGCCCTGATCCTGAAAAGGATGATATATGTGCTTAAGTTTATTGCACTGTGAGTAATCCCCCTGAGGTGAACACAAAAAGTTAAGGATGAGCATAGGTCTTTGCAAGATCAAAGTTTATATAATTCAAAAGCAAGTCAGTATACTGCAAGTGAAGAAATGATGTTTTAAAACTTATTAACATGTAATTTATTTTCACTGCAAATGCCAGCAATTATTTTTCTTTTCTTTTCAATATCTGGTGCTTCTGGTTTCCAGAGCTAAGTTATTGCTAGAGAACAGTCTGCATCAGACCTATGGCATGATCTTCTGTTCTGGATCAGGCATTGTAGCCAGTTAGAGTAGAGCTGAGGGGGCACAGATTGGGACTTTGGGAACAGACCAACCTCCAGCCAACTCAAGAAGAAAAACAACGTTGGGGGGGTCATTTCTGTTCACACAAAATAATGCTCCTTCTTTCCCCTGTGCTACTTGAACTCAGAGGTATGCCTGATTTTGCAGCCAAGAGTACAGAAGGCAGCAATGTGGCTGGCATCACAGCTAGCTGCCTTTGCCACCCCAGCCCAAATGCCCTGGACCCTATTTACAGCTGAGTAAAAAGGAAGTAAACTTTGACCCAAGTCTGGAGCACAGCTCAAACTCAAGCTTCTGGAGACACAGCACATCACCTTAAAATCCCTGCTGCCATACCCTCATAGTAATGGCCCCAATTAATGTCCTTCTTATGTTTAAGGGCAACTATCTTTAAAATAGAACCCTATTAGAATTGGTCAATAATTTTCAGATCTTTGAAATGTCATAGTTCCAGATTTTTAAAAAATGAGCATTTTTGTTACATTTTCCCCTTTGTTTCT
Organism: Alligator mississippiensis; assembly: GCF_030867095.1. NCBI lineage: Eukaryota > Metazoa > Chordata > Crocodylia > Alligatoridae > Alligator > Alligator mississippiensis. Next base: position 302,072,850 of record NC_081824.1, read on the forward strand.
GCATATTTCTTTGTTGAACTGCTATATATTTCTTAAATTTTGATGAAGCTTTTAAGACCAAATTAATGGGAAAACAGAAAAAGTATTTTTTAAATGATCCCGAATCTTCTTCCCCTCCCTCATTTTTCAATCAGCTGTAAGTTTATATGTTAAAGCTTCAGGAAAAAAGGCTTCTGAAGTGGCTGAGGCGAGGCACAATTCTTGTGTGATTTAGATAAATAAAAATACACTCCATTCAGATGAATAAAACTACTCATATTCCCACCTTCTTCCAAAAAAGAATGTTACAACAAGCTCCTAAAATCTACCCTAGGCTTGGAAATTTGCTCCTAGCTTATTTCAGTAGGCAACCTACAGTTGAAAACTGTGCAAGTTTTCACTCTCAGTTGCTGCCTGTCTGCTCCTACAGCACTCTTTCTGATGGAGGTTAAATAAGGACAAGCTTTTAAAAAATGTAGTATTTTAAAACAGTTACCTTATTTTTTGCTGATTTGGCATCTATTTCCATGGAAACAGAAGCAAGAACTGAAAGCCAACAGCTGAAATTGGCTACCCTGCTCTTGGCTTGTTCTGCTTCCATTTCCATGGAAACTGATATAAGATCAGCAAAAACAAGGCAAAGGTTTTAATTTTTTTTAATTAACCCTTATTTTAGTTTCACCTTCCAGTTCTTTCCTTCAAGTAACAGCAAAAATCCAGCCACTGAGGATGAAAATAAAGGCAAGTTCTGCCTTGCACAAGCAAAATATTTTCACAGTAAACAATTCAGAATTACAAAACACATAGAAAAATAAATAATGCATATGGAAGTTCAGAAAAGAGTTGGAAAAGAACAGAGAGGGTTACATCACTGCCTTGGCACGGCTGCTTTCAACTAGAGTTTTGTAATACACTTTACCACTGGGATCCAGGACATAAGAGTCTATTGTGTTTTGGAGCTCTTCAGTCATGTACCTCACCCAAGACCCAGTCATGCAGTAAACCCCTACATCCATGCTGAGTCCCATTTTAGCTTACTGGAGTGAAGGCCGTTGTGTTTTGATTGCACTTCCTGGCAGAAAGGAGGAGAATGGAAGTAGCAGCAGCAGAAGTAAAGTTGTAGTAGAAGGAAGCAGAAATAAATGAGTGAGGGAGAAAGGGAAGGCTGTTTTTCCTCTGTTATGAATTACTAGAACTATGAGAATGAAGACAAAAATAACGAGAAAGTTGGTCGTGCTAAAGTAGCTCAATGGCAGGAAATCCACCTCTTCCTATTCGGTTTGTAATAGGTGTTTGGAAAATGACTTGGTCAAAGTCCAACATCAGTCAAAATTTGGCTGTAAACCTTCAGACCTGCTTAGTTTTTCTGATTTACTGATTTAGACTGACCTGTACTGACCTGCCCCCGGTCTTCATTACTTACAGTGTTTAGTACATGGGAAACCAGTTAAGGCATGATATAAAGTTTATATTGGCAGAACACAACATTACTAATGGACCAGTGGAACCGAGAGCTATGCAAATCAGTCCAAACAACAACCAGTAGAAAGACTTTACTGCAGTATACAGCCTCATATTCTGTTTATGCTACATCTTACAGGAAAGCCAGGATAGGGGGGGAAAAAACTAAGCAGTTATTTTATTATTATTTTACTTGTACTATTTGTCATGGCTCTTGACTGCAAAGTCAGGCAGCCTTAGTTACCATGAGTCATGATGAAGCTAAGTAGATTTTGTGGTTACAGCAGGCATGAGAAATGGTAAGGCAACCTAACATAGGGAAGAAAAGAAATGAATTATAATAAAAATGTTTAAAATTCTAATTAAAAAAAAAAAAAAGCTCTTCTGCAGCTTGAGATGAGGCACTCTTCAGCAGGTTCCTCATTGCCACCTAAATCACTTCCCATTTCCCCAAAATGCCTTCTGACCACAGTTAGAATTTTTTAAACCTCCATTGTACATTCTCCAAACCTTATTTTTCCTTCCATTGAAAAACACAAGCGAGTATTTGTCACCTGAGGAAAAGTTGAACAGGATATAGATAGCTGGTAAGCTGTGGAAAGAATGAGACAGACAGACAGAATAAATGAAATGACAAAATGAAACAACAAATAAGAGAGACAGACAGAGATGCCCTTAGGTATTTCACATAGCATTATACAACATTGGGCTAGGATCCTGGAGGTGAAATCTGCACTGACTGGATGGAAATCAAGGATGGTTTCACACTCCATGCACAAGCTATTATCTAGAATACTTGTAGATTACTTGAATACTCAGAGCAGTTCACCTCTAGCAGCTGGGATGTACTGAAATAAAGGTTCAGATAAGAGAGAATTCACTGAAATCCCAAATCCCAATCTTTTCTTTTTTTTTTTTTTTTAGTTTGACTGAAGTCTCATGACTAGGGACCTATGTAAATTGCAGTGAGAAAGGGTTTTTCGCAGCCTGCTTGCAGTGTGCAGAGCCAATTTCATGGGCATTTTGTAGCAGCCCCGCCCCTTGGCACAGATTGGCGGAGAGGCCTGGGGGAAGGAGGGACAAGAGGGCAGCCACCATCTTGTCTGCTGCCCTTTGCGCAACTCTGCCAGCCAGCACCTGGGGAGCCAGCATTTTATTTTTATTAAGTTTTTTTTGTTTATTTGGCGGGTTTTTGCAGACAATCCCAGATTTTGTCATTTCCAGGAAATCTGCAAAACCGTGAATTAAGTGGGTCCCTACTCATGACAGAACTTGATCCAAGATTTACACTATAAAAAGTATATGAACATTTCCTTTCCCTCCAAAGATAACCTTCTGCCAGTTTAGGGAACTGATTTTCTTACGAGAAAATAGGTAGTAGAAACTGATATCAAGGGATGATTATTGCTTTTGAAAATTAGCCTTTTTTAGGTACATAACTAGAGATTATGGATCCTAATGTTATATGCCTATTTTTGAACATCTTGACTTAGATATTTTGGCCACAAATCAGCAAAGCACTTGAGCACTCTGAAGTCAAGGGAACTTACACATATGTTTATCTTTAAGCACATGCTTAAATAGTTTCTTGAATGAGGGCACTAACACCTGGCTGTTAAAAACTGGTAGAAACAGTCTGCCAGACTGTATATTCCCATTCATTTTTTTTCCCCCAAGGAGTGTGTTAAATCCACATTTTCGCTGATTTTATTGTACTCAGCAACTGCCAGAAGAAGCCTGGTGGTGCCTATGGTAAGAAATGGGCTAGAGTGAAGGCAACCTTAACTTACATGAGGGAACTTGGCCATCTGAAAATGCAGCTGTTTCAGTGGCTATAAGAAATAATTAGGGAGAACAGACCTCAGTGTTTAAAAAAAGTGACATATACAAAGAACATGGATGCATTTAATATCTTCATGAATTTCCCCATGCAGGTACAGCATGTTAAAATAGGTCAAACTGCGGGATTAAATTTATATTCCCACCAGAAACATTAGCATCAGGTATATATCAACTAGATTCTGCACTGGTGGAGCCCATAACAGAACATCAAGAATAGCCATCACCTCCAGAAAAATGTTGTCTTTGCTGTTACCTGGAAATATCAGTCACGTACTACCAACATCCAGAAACACAGGGCCTGACTTTTCTTTTTTTTTAATAGTGAAGAGCTCATAGTACTGTCTGGAGTGCAAATGTAGCATAAAACTTGGTTTTGATCTCCCCCAGCCCTGGGTTTAATGAGTCATCCCAGTTCCCTGGGAGAAATTATAGCAGCCTTCTATCTAGTCCTTTGCTGCCACCTCACACCCCACTAGGCTTCTTGCATTCACTCAGGAAGTTCAATAAAAACCATTGAGCAATGTGGGTAAGCGTACTTCCTCTCAAAAAAAACTAGGCAGAGTTTTCCAAAGTGGCAGACCTTTCCTTTCCGATTAGAATTGCTGGAGCCCAAACAGTATGACAAACTTCTGTCCCTGCCACAAGGTGTCATATTGTATTTTTTATTGCATTGTTATAAGCATTTATTTCTTTAACAGGTAATTGGTCGAACAAGCTTCCTTTTATTTCTGCATACATATTATCTTTGAGATGATTTGCCTTCCTGTTTTAACAGCTCTCTTAACCGTTTAACAGTTCTTTCCCATTAACTGACCTGCTTTTCAGAGTTCCTCCCCACTGTGCTATTTTCACATTAGATGGGTGCATCTGGTTTCTCCCACTTCTGCTTTCATCATGCATTTGAAATAAAATCTGACATTCTGATGCCAAAAAAGTAAGTTACAATTTTTTTTTTAATCCTTTGAACTGTTTGGACACACAAATGATCTCACAACTCCAAGAAAAATACTGTGGGAACATCTTTTTCCTTTGGAACATTATGCAGTGAAAGTGCTTCTTGTTTTATTTTGAAGGAAGATTTTTTTTCTTTAAACATATTTTTGCTTGGGATGGAGCCAGCAATTTGCTGCTGTGCCCCAACATTGTCAAATGAATTCAGCCATTTGTACGCAGTTGTTGTTTCAATTGCGGTCATGTGTACTTACGAGATGCCTATAATTATGATTACGAATAAATAGCTGCTTTGTTGAATGAATGGTTCATGAGACTACATGCAGTTGGCATTTGTGAGCAGTCAACTGCCAACTGGTATTGCAAATTTTCCTTGATGTTAAGCTATGTTTTTTTTTTCCTTTTAAGATATCATATCTCTCTGCCTGTTAGCTTGTATGGCTTGTGTAGGGAGTGCTAGTAACTAGCAAGCCCAGGTCTATGAAAAGGAGTGGTTGCAATAACTCCCAAACACTTGCTTGGACAGATGTCTGATGCTCTGCCAACTTTCTTTTCATTATCATTTTTCCCCTTCTCTTTGGGCTTGAGATCCCTCTATCCCACTTTTAGTCCCTATGAGCATTGACGTACTAAAGTGCAGGATCCTGTTCCATGCTTTAAGCTTCTTGGCAGTGTCTCCTTCAACTGTTGCAGCCAAAACAGTAGCTGATAGTATTTGGTGGCCTTTTGTATCAGCGTTTCAGTTTCTTGAAGACTAAAATTGGCCTTTTTTTTTTTTTTGGCTGCAATACCCCTACAGAATATGACTTTTTCATTTAGCTGCTTTCCAGAATAAAGAGAGTCAGAGGATTTCAGAACAGCAGGTTTTCTCTTCAGCTGCAGCAGCTGGGGTGTCAGGATAAACCAAAGAAACAAAGAAAGGCTGTGGGCGTGTTAAATTCTTAGAAGATGTGGAAAAGCAACAATTGCCATTGTTTCATTCTGGCTATTGTTCCATTGACAAATTATTTTGGGGTCTAGTCAAACAATAAGAATTATTTTCACACAGAAACATGAAGAATTTTTGTTTACTTTGAATGTTGTTATTTTTTTTTTTCCTGATAAATTGATTCAAAATAATTTGAAGGGAATTGAAATCATTTTGGGTTTCCTTCCCTATCGCCACTCTTTTTTAGTCTTCTTTTTTTTCTTTCTTTCTTTCTGGGTTGTTTTTAGCCCTTCATTTTTTCCAAGGAAAAAAAAAAAAGGAAGACATCGAAGGGTAACAAAAAATATAAAGTAAACATTTTTCATTCCCATTTGAACCAGACCATTTTTTTCTGCTATAGATTACTTCCAAATACATTTTTCACTTACAATCATGTTGACAGGGAAAAAAAAGGAAATAGATATTTTCATACCTTTCAAAATTTTCATCGCATTTTAAAAGCTACTTTTCATCAAAATGTTGAAAAATTATTAAGCAATTCCAGTATTAACCCTCAGAGGATTACAAGATAACAATATGAGATGCAGTCTGTTCTGGTTATCTGGTTATAGTTTAATTATTATCTTAGTTCTGGTTATATACCAAACCCTAACCTGATTTATAACCTGGGGAATAAGTCAGCCCTTCCATCATCTCCCAAGGCCTTACCACGGCCATTTAGGGAGCATAGCCAAAGCCGCGGGAGGTTTAAACAGGATCAGTAGGACAAAAACAGTATCTCATCACCCAACAGCAACCCTCTATATGGGCGTGAGAATCTGTGAGCCTACCTGGCGAACATCTTGTTGCCCAGCAGCCCAGTCATCTCCTGATATTGCAGCATGGTTGTAGCAAGTTTGAGCCTTGGATAAAATCAAATGATCTGGCTTTCAAAACATTTGGCACTGAGAAGCTCAGCCTCAGGCTTCCTACAAATATAGTAGATTCATTCAATAAAAACATGCAGAGCATGGTCTTGTTTGGATGGAAGAGTGACTGTGGTATGAGAAGGCAACATCCTTCTTTTCTCTGGGCCTGTTTAATTCATCTTGTCTTTTAAACCAGGAAAGAATAAAGGTAAAGGAAGCAAATGCTTCTAATTCCTGCTATGCACATCCATTTCCAATCCCAAATTAAATAAGGAACATTTATCTGGCACAGACCTCAAGCTGTGGAAATCAGCAAGCTCAACAGTGCTCAAACCAGCACCACTTTGATGCAACAGAAAAACCCACTCTGTTTCTTGATTCAGAATAGCATGAATCTGCTGAGCCTCAGAAAACTATGCAGGGCTCCTTTGCTTTTTTAGCTTATGGGAAAGATGAGGTATTAGGATAGGGTCTGAAGTGGAAGGAGTCTGGAAGACTAGTTCCTAGCTGGTTTTGTTGTGGTGTGAAGGCATGGGCAGATCTAGGATTTTGAAAAGGGGGCTGCAGATGGTGTGACACCTCATCACATATAGCACCGCACAACACATTTTTCTCCGTGAAAGAGAAACTAGATGCTTTACTAATATGCTACAGAGCTAGCACTATATTATTCATTTTAAGATCAATGCAAAAACAAATATAGCTATTGGAATGTGCATTAATTTGCTAGATATAGATAAAGTTTCAAAAAACACAACAAACTAAGCAGAAATAGTCAGAATAATCAAAAGATATTGCGTTATTAGTCCTGTAGTCATCATAGTTAAATCTATGATGACTACTATGCCTCTTATTCAGATTCATAAAACAAAATCTTGCCTTCTTGAGCATCTTGACAGTGCCTCCAATACTTCACTATCAGTTATTTTTGTATCTGAGTTAATATTATCACACTTGCGTTAAGGTTTTCAGCTAGTCCTAGAAACAATCTACAGGGCTGTGAAACAAAGAGAGACATTACCAAGAATGGCTAACAGTCATCAAAATTACAGAAAAAAGGACAGTTTAAATAGTGGAACATCAAGACGTTTAAAAAAGTAAGTGTTGATAACACTTGTAGAGTGGAGAGAACTTAGCAAAAATCAGGGAGATAATGAGCCAATGTCAGTTAACTCTCTCAGCACTGCCTGAATAGAAATGCCACTGCCCTTCACAGAAAGTTGGTTTTAAAGCTTGAGAGGAGCAGAAATCGAAGTAGAATGGAACTCCACCATTGAACCTCCTTCTCTCCCCCAAGATATTCCCTTGGCTGAAGATGTCTGAGCTAGTGGTATGTGAGGTGGGGCATATTCAATTTGGATTTGGCCTAATTCGGGGACAGTGATTCGATTTGCCGATTCAGATCACTGTCCCAATTCGATTCATCTGAATCCAAATCTGAAGATTTGATTTTGATTCGGCAAATCAGCAATTTGGCCATAGACACAGCTTTATATGTTTTTTCTACATACCTCGAGGTACCACGCGCAGCTCGTGAACGCTGAGATGGTGGGGCAGATGGAGCGTCCCACAGGAACACGGAGTTGGGGGGAGGGGGGGGCTGTGTGCTCAATGGCGGACCCAGAAGTGGACCGGAAGTACTTCTGGTCCACTTCTGGGTCTGCCGCCAAGTGCACGGGGGACCCCTCCTGTGCCCCACTGGCTCAGTGATTGGCCGTTGGCAGGAGGCACCAGTCACTGAGTCGGGGGGGGGGGAGGGGGGCACATGTTCCGCGGCATACCCAGAAGTGGACCAGAAGTGCTTCTGGTCCACTTCCAGGTCTGCCGCCTAGTACGCTGGGGCCCCCCCACGCTCTCATAGGACACTTCGTATGCCCCACCATCTCAGCATTCACAAACCCCCTGTTACCTTGAGGTATGTAGAAAAACATATAAAGCTGTATCTATGTCCAAATCGTCGAATCTCTTCAAATCAAATCGGAGGCTTCTGATTCGGAGAGATTAACGGGTCTCCTGATTTGATTCAGATTCAGAGATTTGGCTGTTGAATCAGGCTGAATCTCCTCTGAATCAAATCAGCGATCGAAGCTTCGCACAGCCCTAGTCTGAACTGTGTCAAATAAGATGTGCATCTTAGGCCTTGTCTATATGGGAAAGTTGCACTAATATGGCATGTATTGGTAAAAGCATATCAATGTAATTTAAGTGTAACCCCATGCTGTTTAAGCTACTTTTCCTTCCAAAGTGCTCCATCTCCACAACACAGTACCATATCAATAATAAGCACACTGCACTGTAGACAGGTATGTCCATGTACAAACTGCTGTTCCTAGGCTCTCTACATTTTGGGTGCTTTTTACTCTAGAAGGTGGGATGCCTAGCAACTCTTAGTGAAATTGTGGGATGCCTAGTCAAGCCCCCATGATCAAAGAATGTGATTATAACCCATCATTTATTTGCCTCACGTTAGCTAATGCCATTTTAAATTGCTGCTAAGCAATATGAAGGAAACAGGGCTAAGCACTGCAATTCTGTCCATTCTAAATACAAAGAGCATGATCTTGGTGCATCTAATGTATCCTCTTAATACCTGTAGAAGATAAGTAATTATTATATAGTATTCCCATTTTGCAGGAGAAAACTGAGACAAGGTGATGAAATCACGTAATCTTGCAAGTGCACAGTTTTGGATGAGACTGCAGTTGACCACTGCCAATGAAAATCCATGCAGTCTCTCTTCAAGAAGGAGGAGAGGTTCAAGGACAAGTCTGCGCATGTCACATTCTTTGATCATCCGCCTGACCAGTGCGGACTGGTCTGGGGAGAACAGGACAGACATATGGAGCAGCGATGACCAGCAACAGCCATAGACCATTATAGAGCAGCTGTGTAGAACATTGGGCAAGGAGCTGAAACCTCTTGAATATGCATCTTTTTTGCAATGAATAAACAAGTAGAAATAGTAAGATGTGCATGAATCTGGAACCCGTGAATTCTTACCTTTTACTGCCAGCTCAAACACTGACCCTTTCTACCACCTGTGCCTCAGTTTTCTCCCTCTGTAAAATGGGAGATAACATATAGTTAACTTGTCTTCTTTCCCAGATAAACATCTATATACTCCAACAACTGCTTTCAGTAGTGCCAGATGACATCACAGCATCAGTGCTGCAATATGCGGCAATAACAGATGGTCCATTTGAAGAAAGGATGGACACCAGTTCATGCTGCCTGTGCCCCCCCAGTCTGCTCTGAAATGAATGCAGTTCAGACACATGCCTGGCTCTGAGGTGAAACTGTACAGGAAGGGAAAAAAGGAACTCTCGTCACCCTCATTCATGCTCTGTCATCAAACTCCCATTGTTTAAATATTTTGCAACAGCAGTTCTAGACTGGGCACATCCCTGAAACCAAACGGAAGTTGTCGCTGCTGAAGGGTACCTAAAAGCATTCAATCTACAGCATGTTTTAGTCATATCTTATCCAGTGACAGCAGGTCAATGACTTTTTCGGGCAGATTCTCTGCTGCGCCCAATTTCCACTGACCAGCCTACTGGCGACTTAGGAGCTGCAGTACCTGTGTCCCACAGATTGTCAACAAGACATAGGCACTGCAGTTGAATATTTGACTAACCCCCTCCCAAAGTGAACAGACCTTGTGTGGGACACACAATGAATACTAATTTCTGACTCTTATTATGAGTAGATTCCAGCCAGCTTTAGAGAGGTGTGTAACTGTCGTTATTTCTGTTTCACATAGGGAAAGTTGAAGTGCAGGGTGATGAAGAGATTGCCCTGGGGTCACGGAGGTTAGCTGCGGTGCCAGTGCAGTGGATAGAACGGCTCTCTCACAAATGCCAATGTAAATCAAGAGGAGCATTTTAAGGAGCTGCACCCTGCCCTCTCCCCCAGAAGTTTAGCACCTCGGGTGTCACCAGACACAGGTAGAATCCTGGGGTCAGAGATCTTCTCAGAGATGTTGGAAAAGACTGTGTGGTGAATGTCTTCCCAGTAAAGTACTCCCCGCAGACACAGCACATGGCCCCAGGAGCTCATGCCTCCTCCCCAAGGAAGCCAGGCGGGACTGAGACTTTCTATTTCTCAGCTTTGGAAAGAAGAAAAAAGCAACAAAATCTGGCCAGGTCCCTGGACCCTAGACCTGTTCCTAGCCAGCTCATTCCCCACTCTGAAATAACTGGCTTTTCTTTCTGGCTGGTAGGACAGCTTTTGTATATAGCAGTATATGCTGCACTGCTGAAGGATCAAGGGCTGAGCCATGATGGTGTGTGATGGAAGGATTGTTACAGACATGTATAGTAAAATGCATTATATTCTTGATTCTTTAAAAATACCGGGGAATCATTTGCCCAAGGTCTGTGGCTGAGTTGGTAAATGAACTACGTATCTTGACTCTCAGTAGATCTTCCTTCTTAGCATGGGATGGGATTCTACTGACAAGTCTCATTCACCACGTAACCTTCTTTCTTTCCCTGAACAACAGCATCCTATGCACTAAATGAGGCAGTGGTCATGAGGAGAAAATAGCATGTAATCATGCTGCTAATGAACTATATCATAATGCAAATACACAAGGAGACCTAATTAAGGTTTTAGTGGCAATCTTAATTCTAGCACTTCCTAAACTTTTGAGTGTCTGATTTCACACCCTAGAAATAACATTATTTTAGCAGTCTTTTGTCTGCAATAGTAATTGTTATTGCCTTTTAAAACTACTACCTTCTTAGGCATATTTGAATATTTTACCAAGTCCCTCCCAAAGTGGAGGAATCCTGGAGAAAAATGTCGAAGTCTTGCTGAAATCTGTGGAAATTTAGGTATGTCAGTCCATCAGTCACTTTTAAGTCACTTAGTTGCTTTTGAAAGTTTTATACTGCATTATATGTGCATCTAAGACAATTTGAAAGTCTGCAACATGATAACCTTTAAACTACACAATTATCAAGAAACAGAACAGCAATCACCCCCCTGGCAATCTTTAGATCTTCACTGTTATAAGGGGAAATGTGAGCCAAGGGGATATATAAGAAACAAAGCAATCTTGGGCTATGCAAAGGCCAAGGCCCTGTGCCTTTTCTATATATATAGTAATGCAAATAATAAGACAAGTTTTCAACTTTTTGCTTATGTTAAACTTTGTGCTTCTGCCATGTCATTGTCATATCTGGGGTAACTTCTATACAGACTCCTTTGTATGCCCTGGGCTACAGCAACAGGATATCCTTCATTTGTCTGCATAAAGTGCAGATGAGCATTTCTTGTTGTTGTTTTCCAAGCTGGTGATGGGTGGGGTCAACAGGGGCTGAAACAGCTGCACCAAGTAGAGGAAAGGTAACTATGGCAACCCAAGTTATCTGCATCCTCCATACGTTTCCTCACCTCCCACCATGCACCATATTCTTTCTCATCAAGAACTCAAATCTATAGACCCACCAACCAGCTGGCAGGATGGGGATGGTTTATGCCTCTCCTGGACCAAGTTCCTCACACCGCATCGAGAGGCCAACAACCGCAGACAGCAATCATCAAAAGGTGCAAAGAATATAGAATTAAGCAGCTTCCAAAAGGCAGTGCTTGCAGGTACTGTAGATGGGGTGCTGGATCTACTACCTTTCCAGCAATGTTGTAGGTCTGTTTCCATTGCTTCAGTTCTTGACTCTGAGCCGCAGCCCTCTCTCAGAAGCAACAACCTCTCCTACTGTGCCCCACGTCAAACCCGGCTACAGTTTTGGACGGACTTTTCTGGGACTTGATAAGTGCAATGCCTGCATTGGGACGTCGATTTGCAAGAAATTATTTAAAGAAGAAATAAGGTCAGAAAACTCAGCACAATCATTTTGAAAATGTTCTGCATAGTAATGTGAAAGATGCCTTAACATTTCCAAGTACTTTAGGAAGAAACTACTGGAAAAGCAATTTATCACTGGGTTTCCATTACCACATCAAGTTTTTATAATTAATGTCTACGGTATGGGTTTTTTAAAAAGAAATCATCACATTTCAGTCCTGAGTCATGCTTTTAAAAGTAAATATGAAGTCAGCTAAACTTCATAACTTTTTGTTTATAGAATGGCTCTGAACCAATTTGAAACAGCACTGGGGGAAAAACTGTACACCTATTTGCTTAAATGTCTGTGGAATTATTTTCTAATAAGTAGCTGACCAAAGGGAAGGTACATTTGAGGAGTAAAGCTCCTCATAGCCTGTATAAAGTCGCTCTAGGCACAGCATAAACACTAAGAGCCATACAGGTTTTTCTTAAGTTAGTACTAACTGCATCACAAAATGTGCACATGCTAGTTAAGTTCAATGTATATATAAGTCTGTGCACGCTTGCACGCGCACACACACTTTTACAAATTAGATACACTGGCCTAATTGCAGATAAGGCTAAAACATTATTATGCTTTTAGGAGTTTTCACTACAAACATAAAGACACTTGTGAAAATTGCACATGCTTCTAGATGAATTAAACTTGTATCTAAGTCACTTGCAGACTGATCCAGCCAATTTCAGGCTCAAAAGCAGAACTCTTGTTGTAGCCGAGAAGAAAGAAAAGGAGAAGCTTTACAGGGGAAAGGTTTATTGTTTCTAAAGTGATTTATAGAGCTCTGGACACACTCTTTTATAGATCTAGGAACCTAAGGGGGAAAGGACTGTAGTAAAAGTATATTTTTTGTACAGGAATGCAACTACAGTAATATTAGACACATTACATTTTGTATCTCTACATCATCGCATAAAATGTACCTCAGTAAAACCATAACATTTTTTTTCTGAGACTGATTCAGTACTACTATAGAATCATCAATTCTGTTGTTATTATTTTTATTACAATGGTGACTCAGGGCTTCACAGTGCTAGGTACTCCACAAGACCATAGAGGAAAGATGATCTCTGGCCTGTGGAGCTTGTGATCCTCACGGTACTGGCATTCTTATATCAAGCATGAAAGCCGGTCAGAATAAAAGCAGAGTAGCTAGTACACATTACTACTTATGAGGAGTTCTCTTCTGTTGTCAAGTATTTGTCTTGCAACAATGCACAGATGCCATGTGCTAGATGCTTTGCAAGTGAGATACAGCCCATGCTCTGAAAAAGCAGAGTGAATTTGCAGTCCATACACTAGAGGTAGATCCACCACCTCTGTTAATCAACATAGCACCACTGACTTTGAATACCTAAGCTCAGACTGGGGATTTTAAGACCTACTGCAATATAAATGAATTATATATAGTGACAATAAGTCTGATAATGTACTCAGGGTGCCATCACCTACAGGTATACAGATTTGGTTACTCTGTCATCACTGTATGGGGCTGCTCTACCTTCTCCATGTGCACTGGTAACAGCATTAGCACTCCATAGCCATTGGGGTAGTGGTACTAGTAACTCCCCCTCTACAACCCTGGGGAGCAAAGAACACTCATGTAAGGTGCCAGGATCAGTTTCTCTGCTCTCCTATTAAGACCAGCATGTCTTACAGCAGGTTAAGCAAGCATAGACTCTACATATTTTATGCTTGTCAGTAGTCACCTGAGCACAAGATGCTTCAGCAAGGAAGACAGCTTCTTCACTGGAAGATCAGAGAATCATAGAAATGAAGGGCTGGAAGGGACCTCAAAAGATCATCAAGTCCAACTCCCCTGCTCTGGGCCGGAATACAGCTGAGACCAAATGATCCCAGCTAGATGTCTGCCCAGTCTCCTCTTAAAGACTTCCAAGGCTGGGGACTGTACCACCTCCTTGGGAAAGTCTATTCCAGATACTGGTCCCCCTTACTGTAAATAAGTTCTTCCATCTGCCGATTTGCTTGTGTCCTTTGGGTGTTGCATAGTGATAGGAGGAAAAGACTATCTTCTAAGCAACAGAGCCCTGTGCAGAACAGGGACCTGGGCAGACTTTTGAACTGGCTGTTTCTGTATCTAAATTTGCCTTCAGTAATGTGTAAGAGCTTCCTAATGTCCAAGAGCTTCTCCTATGACCTTATAGGAATACTGTAAACAGTGGAGTACATATCCCTTAAAGGAGAAGATTGCTTCTGCCATCCAATCTAAGCTTTTGCCTTACTAAAAGTGCAATAATTATTAATTATCTGTGATGTTTACACCTTGCACAGTCAAATGATGTAAATTAATTAGTAATAAGGCACATTTATGTTGCCAGCAATTTAAGAAAAACAAACAACTCAAAACAGATCTCTAGCAGACTGATAAGCTTATTTGAACATTTTCTCTAAAGTGGTTAGTATCATCACTCCCCCCAGCTCCACTCAATTTCCTAATCACTGAAAAAAGTAGAATGGGGTTGACAAAAAACTTTCAATGACTTTGTGTCAAATTCAGTTAAATAAATCCAGCCACAAATACAAGCAACTGGAAGAAGCAGCTGAAAGTGGTGAAATGCTTCATGTTGACAATTTTTAAATGAACTGTTCTATTTTTTTTTTTTTTTTGCAAGGACATTCAGGTGCAAAGTTACCTAAATTTCATTTTAATAATTGAAAACCCCACTCCAAATTAAAATATTTTATTTTGGGTCAAACAATATATTCAATTTGACTCATAATGAAAGTGGGGGTGGGAGTTCCAATTTTTCATTTTGGGTTTATCACCATGAAAAATGCTTTGAAATAAAAACATTAATTATGAAGGCAGCTTAGAACCTTAATCAATTAGTGTTGGCCAAGCAATTGCAGACCCCCAACTGTAAGATTTGATACAAGTAATTTATTATTGTGGCACCATGCAAGGATGAATTTTGTACCTGGAGAGTATGTCATGCCATCAAAGTCTCTGCTATACACAATGCCAAACAGAAGCATTGTGAGGATGGTGGTGTTACTATGCCTTAAGTTCTGCTGAAGAAATCATGTCATTCTTTCTCAAACCAGCAGTCAGAATTACTTTTCATGAATCTGTATATGGCTCTGTGTAAGAAGCAACAATTTGCATTTATCCATCTGCATGTTTGGCCCAAGGCTCCAATGTATATGCACATTTGAATTATTCAAATCATAAAGCCTACCTATGCTCAAACATTTTTAAAAATTACTTCCAGTTGTGCAACATACAATGCCCAGCACAGCAGGCTGCTTACTGATTAGAGACTTAAGAAAGTAACATGCAAATCAAACCACAATAATAAATAAGCATTATTGTTCTTTATTTTAAAAATCCTACCCTAACTTTTCTACAGAAAAGAAGTCTCAGGTTGATGATAAATACCATGAAGGCAGGGTAGATATGCACCTTAATAAACTAACTAAATAGGATATATATGGAGAGTACAAGCTTTTGTGGACCCAAGTTCACTTCATCAGATGCTGTGAAGGAACATGCAGGAAGCTGAGTATAAAAGGAGAGAGGAATTAGAATACAAAAGACAAGAGGCGGGGAACAGAAGCAGGGACAGGGAGAGGGTGGCAGTCCTAGGAGAGAAAAACAAATGAGCAGTAAAGCCACAGGAACAAAGGGGGTCACAAAAACTAATCCAGGTACTGAAATAAGAATCCACAGTCCCTATTTAAACCATACTTAACACAGTCCCGTTTGTGGACAGATTCTGGTTCTGCTGTTTCCTGTTAAAACTGGATTTTAATTTTTTTATTTTTTTATTTTTATTTATTTATTTATTTATTTTGCCTGAGAACAGCAATCCTGAAGTCATTAATGGGGTGTCCAGGGAAGTTAAGGTGTTCTGCCATGGGTATTTGTGTCTTTCTGCAGCTGACATCAGAACAGTGTTCATTCATTCTTACACATAGAGATCACCCTGTTTGTCTGATGTAGACAGCAGAAGGGCATTGTAAGCAGGTGATGGTGTATATAGCATTGGTAGAATTGTAGGTGAATTAATCTTGAATGGTGTTATTAGGTCCAGTGATGCTGTGGTCTGGGGACAGATCAGGCATCTGGGTCCATTTCAAGGCCTGGAGCCTCAGGGAGAATGGATGTTCATTAGTACTCTGAGAAACAGTTTAAGGTTGGGAAGCTGTCTGTAAGCCAAGACAGGTCTGTCCCCAAAAGCTTTCTTGAAACAATCATCCTTTTCCACGAGGGGTTGGAGGTCATTAATGTTTTGTCTTAGGTGTTCAAGTTGGGGCACACAGGTGACAATCAGAAGGATTCTGTTGTCCTTGTCCCAGGATTGCTATTGTAGCAGGTCCGAGCAATATCTGAGTCTAGCTTTGTTAATCTGAATGGCTACAGTTTTGGGATGCATTGTAACTGCAAGAATCCTTTCTCCAAGTCCTTAAGGTATTCATCCTGGTCAGTGGGGTCAGAGCAGAGCCGGTTGTAACAGAGTTTGACTGTAGTCAATGGCTCTAGTAGTGTGCTTAGGATGAAAGCTGGTAGTATGAAAGTAGCTGTGGTGGTTGGTAGGTTTCCAAGACAATGTGGTGGCAATGTGCACAACTTCAAACCTTTGCTATAGGGAATGAATCTGCCAAGTTCTTGTGAGAGCTGGTGCCATAGCAAACTCTTTCTACTTTGGGTTATGGAGAGGAGCATTACATTATATAACTAAAATGAGGAAACTGCACCATTCCACAGTTGGGTAATTTGCGGTGTAATTTATTTGCTGCAAATGATTCACTTAGCTCTAGAAATCATCAACTGATAATGCAAAGCAGGGATAGATTAAACATATTAACACTTAAAGCTGAATTTCTGAACAGAAGAAATCTAAATAAACATCTAGGGTGATGGGTGTTAGGGAATTGAACTCCCCAATTTTGTGGAGTGAGGAAAAAGAACGGGAAATTGCTTCTCTTGTACAACTCTGCTGTAACTGTGGAGATATTGCACTGATCCATGCTTCTCCACACAGTATCTCTCAAAGTTCCTTTGCACTATTTGCCTTACTCAGGATCAAAAACTTTTCAGCTTCAATTTTCAAACTTACTTTATTTTGGTAATGCCTTTTCATCTAATTGTATCCACCCAAGCTCTTGCCAATCCTACTTTGGCTTTTGAATTATTAACTTTAATTTATGATGAGATCTAATTATAAATCTTTCCTCAGTGCATAGGAAAGGATTTCCTAATTCAGAAACTTTATTGGCATTGGATGTTTGACATGATGCTACAGAAAGTTAGAGTTCAAGTCATATTATTTGCGTGTGTTACAGATTTACTTACAAAATACTCATCTGTGCCCTTATATTATTATATATTAAATACATGTGTGGGCATGGCTGAGGGGGCTGATAAAACAAGAAAATTCTTCAGCATGTAATTGCACAGCCCGTATGTTCTCCTCCTATGCAATACTGTGTGGAGAGGCACAGATCAGCACAATATCTCCATAGCTACAATAGAGTTGTGTATCGGAAGCAATTGCCCCTTCTGTTTTCCTCTCCCCAGAGAACTGGGCAGTTCAAACACCCCCTCACCTTAGATACTACTACAATTTTAAGCTATGCAGAAGGCTACCCCTTAGCATTCCTATGCCACCTCCACCCCTTGCCATGAGGGCACAGCTGAGTAAGGAGCCATGCTGTTGCTAGCTGCCAGACCCCAGCTATGATCCTTAACTATGCAGATCGCAGTAATGGTCCACAAAAAGGTCAAGGTCATAAGTCATCCTAAGCCCACCAACTCACTTGAAAGGCTTGGTTAAGCATCTTAGGGTGACTGGAAGTGCAACTTTGAGCCTTACTACAGCATTGCCTCCAGTCAACTTGTCCTTGGTCATTTAGGCTGGGGATCGAAGGTGGCCTGACACGATAGTGGTCATCTCATTCCTTCATATAATGTTGACTATAGAAGCCATCATGTCTTAGGTTCACTAGCCTAATAGGCCATAATGGGCTCAGACAGACCTCTGATTTCAATAGCTGAGGATTGAGAAGAGAGCCTTATAGCCTGCCTCCTCCCCCTTGAACTACCCATATTAAAATTTGTTGGGCAAGGGCTTAGGAAAAAAATAAGGCGACCAAACACAAGGATTTATCTTGTGTACTAGAGCAGGTTGACTTTTCCTGCATAACAATTCTCTGCTGGAAAATGCTGATTCAGTGGACTCAAGGGTTCCATAGAAATGTTTTGATTTCATAGAAATTTTCCATGAAAAACATTTTCAAGGGCCTTAGTTTCAACATCATCATTTTGACTAATATATAATACAATATATGTCAAAATTAAGCATTTTAACCTTCTTGAAACAAGATGTTTCACTGAGATCAGCTTGATAACTCCATCATTCCAACCCAACATTTGTAGGAGTGTGCTTCACAGGATACTGCATTATTTTTTTAGGAGAAAGGAAATACCAAAATGTCAGAATTTCCTTCATGGTCAATATCTCTATTCATGTGGCTCCATCACAGTATTTTCTGAAGGGACTGGTTTGTTCCACCCTATGCAGCCTGGAGTATAATTGCTGGATCAGTTTTACATGCTATATTACAGTGTATTAGGAAGAAACCGGAGGGGCAGGGTGCAAAGACAATCAAATAGCAACTGATAGAGGCACTGATCAGTACTGTTTAATATGCTAGCCTTGTAGGTAGAAAAATGGCAGCTTGGACATCAGTGGGTATTCATTCTCTTTACAGAATCCCCATAACATGCAGTATGGCTAATGTAATCACACCACATCAAAAGAATACCTGGAATAGACCTGGAAAAGATTCATGCTTACTATCAGCAGTGACGGCTGATACTCCACTAGTTGACATTGTGATAAGACAACAGCAAGACATTTGGTAACACAGTGACATCTCTCTGGGAAGTTTATAAAGAAATATTGAATTGTTTCCTGGACAAGTGGTCACATTCACAAACAACATATCCTAAGCATTGCTATCCGTGTCATTGCTTTGCCTCTCATAGTCATGCCATTGACAGGATTTAACTTTTTGTTTTATGAAATGTTTTGTGAGACGTTAAATAGGAAAACTCCTTCACAGAATTACAGTTAATCTTTTCCCAGTTAAACAAGAACTACTTTTGGACCTCAGCTTTGTTATACTGGCTATATTTACCAGTAATGACTTCTATGATCTGTACGGCAGTCCCTGGGTATATTACATTAATTGTAAAAAGGTGATTTTAGAACAGAACCATTGCCATTATGACTGACCCAGATTTACAGACCTGGATGATCTTGCAGAAACACTTAAAGAATCTTATTTCTCCCTCTTTTTCTCCCTAGTACACCATTCATCTTTGTACAATGTATTCACATTGATTACTTAAATCTTTAGTCATTTATAACCATTTGTCCGTGCTGTCTACATAATATTAAATATCTTAGGAAACCACATGGACACAGCTGTTTTCTAAATTGTTTCTATATTGTTAGGAAACATATATATCTGAACATATATAACATTGTTCAAGGGCTGGCTGTGTATACACACTTCTGTGTTGGAGCTCCGGTGGCTTCTGCAGCAGACGATAGAGGCCCACTGGCATGCCTCCAGACTTTTTAAGGGGTTGCTACATGTTGTATACCGGACAGGACTTGTCTCCCTCTCCCCCCCACTGCTTATAAGTACAGGCTCATGAACCTAAAATGAAACTTAGTTGGTTACCAAGTCTTTCCTCTACTAAAGTGCATCATTTTGTATCTCATAGGGTCACTCAGAAGTACCAGGCTACTGGCACAGAGGTGTTGTTGTTAAATAGCCACATCATGGGTTGCTAAGCATACCTACAGGCATTTACAAGGTTTACAAGGAGGTCCAAGGAGCAGGGAAAGAAGCTTACCGAGAAATCAATTTTGAAACCTCCAAAACTTGCTGATCTCTTTTTCACTATTGCCCTCCATAATTTAAAACATTTTCAAAGTGATGAAATGCTCTCTCTCGCCTGTAGAGTTAAACACAAAAGCTGAAAGTGGTGCCCAGGTTATCCTATTTCAATGTGGCTGATTAACATGCTCTCCATTGGGACCTTGTTTTGGTTTGGCAGGTTTGATAGCTGGCTCTCTCCTCGCTTGAAACTGCCTCCCAGCTACCTTCTCAGTTATTCCGGGAACTACACTGATGATGCCAAAAGCTGGCGACTGGTTGACATCACCAGGTTAACCACCAAATACCAGCATGACCAGGCTGACAAGAGAATTTGTACTTCCGTTTCCAATACAAAAGCCTGCAGTATTGAGCGCGTCTTGAGGAAGACAGAGAGATTCCAGAAGTGGCTGAAAGCAAAGCGCCTCACCCCGGACCTCATCCAGGTTAGTAAGCAAGTTCCAAAAAACATACTGTTAATGTAGAGCAGAGCCGTTGGCAGCCACTTCCCTGTTACTTACCTCGCTTAGCAGAGACTGGGATATCATTATAGCTGCTATTTTTTTAAAAATAAACACACAACTGGTGTGGTTTGCTATACTTATCTACCTTCACATTAGCTTACTCTAAGCTAATGAAGCTCCCCAAGAACTATGACTGTGAAAAGAGACACAAGGATAGGACAAAAGTGCTCTCTCAGCTCTTCAGTGCCACATGAATTATTGCCAGGCAGGACAGAAAACGAAATCAGGTTAACATTAAAATCAGCCTATTTTAACTTTCAACAAGTGGAGAACTAGGTGTTTTTTTATAGAACCTGTTTAGCTCCATTCTACCTCCTAGGCTGATCACTACCTGTCTACAGCCCTTCAGGAAGTGTCTCACCAAAATTGGTTGTCAGGAGGTGTTGATTTAGAGTGGCTGGAGAGAACAAGACTGAGCCATAAGGGAGGAGAGGCAGACCTTACCCTCATTTTATTAGCCCCCTTTATTTTCCAAGTTATGACTTGGTCCTAAGAAATAGAATCAACTGGAATCAAAAGTCTTGGTCCAAATATAACTGAACCATGAAGGCTCAGAAAAGCTGGATGTTCCTAATGTTCTCTGGGTTTTGAGTTCAGGATTCACATTTAGCCATTGAAGAAAAAGATTCCAGTTCTGACTTATCCTAACTGTGTTCTAGCCAGAGCTATGTTATATATATTCCAGTATAGCCAGCTTCAAACATTCAAATATCATGAACCAGAACCCCAAGCACTGATTTTCTTGAACAGTGGGGGGTGTAGTTTTTTTTTAATTTGTTGCCTGGTGTTTGAGATTCTGCAGCCACATCCCTATTTGTAAAAATGAAAACTGAAATTCTTGCATGATCATGTGACTCTAGGACCTGGAGCCTTGCGATTATCACATGACTAATGATGCAATAATGAGAAGGTGTCAGCAATGAACCCAGAGGATGTGTTGGTCCTCCTCTTCCCTTGTTAAATAAGTCACTTAAAAAAATGCATGTAGTTTTCATCTCTGGAAGGGCAGCCTGACCCCTAAATTCCTAGACAGGGATTTTCTACCCTGAAGCAAAACCTTTGCGACAGTAGCACCATTTTTTTTAATTTTTTTTTTTACTTGGATCCCTTCTCTACTGCCACCACCAGGGACTTTTCCTGCCACCCGAAGGGCAAGGGAGCACCTGCCTCTTCAGCTGATGCCTGTGTGCACGTGGGTGCCTCAGTGGAAGCACTGCATTGAGGAACATCCAAGATTCCCTCTGAGGCAAAAGGCAGGAGTCCTCCTCGCAGAGCAACTCAGGTCATGTTCCTGAGGCTTGAAAGCCCAGCAAACTAGGGTTACTATTTCTTAATCCCCAGGTCATCTATAGCAACATGTGTCATGCAAGAGGAAGTTTGCTGGCCTTTTTATTGGAATCCTTAAGTGTCAAAGGCTGAGCAAAGGGAGACATGTGCCACGCTCACACTCTCAGCTGCAGAGGAGCTGCTGGACAGCTGCTGGTCCTGGAGAGAGGGAGGAAAGTGAGAGAGAGAGAAAAAGCATATGGTGTGAGCTGATAACCAGGCAGCAGAAAAGGCAGAGCTGGAGGGAGCTGATTTAAAACAAGCCTACCCAGAAGAAGCACCAAGTTCTAAGCAATGGCTGCAGCATGCCTGACTGACCAAGATATTGCCTCTCCTGCCAGGGGATAGGATGCTGGCTTTAGCTGAGTATGGTTTTCAGTCAAGAGACAAACCCTGCCCACACCCTGAACCAGAGGCAAAGTGTTGCGATGTCCATTGCCAAGGAGGGGATCAGAGAGGGTTGGTACTTGCATATTTAAAATGAAAAAAAAAATCTAACCTGTGAGGAAGACTTTGGATATTTTTTTCCTGAAAAGTGGCATTTTCCCTTTAAAGTGAGGATTTACTTTGAATAGGAACTTCTTAGAAATAGTATCTTCTCCCTTCACAGCACTGCACCCTGGGTGCATTCATTCACCTCTGCTGTCTTCGTGATAATAATGAGTTTTGCCTGCTTTTTATTCCTTTTAGCCTTGCAAAGCCAGCAGGGCTGACTCTGAGGGTACTGTCAAACAGTTGATGTAACACTAAGTGCAGTGAAAGGGCAAGCAGATGCACATTTCAGTGGTGTGGCACATGCTAAGTGCCCTTGTGGCATTGCAAAGGTGTCCCCTTTCAGGCAAGGGTTATCTCCCGAAGCTACTGACTTGAACAGGTCACTACATACCAATGCTTTGCAACTGTTGCAAGTGAATATGTGACAAGACCCAGAGTGGGCATCAGCTGTTGAGCACATTGCCAGGTGCACCTGGGCAAACCCTACCCTGGTGCCACTGAGAGCATATCTGGACCAGCAGAACCGTGATGGGTGGTGAGGAGGCGAGGAGGCAAAAGAGCCGGATCTGAGAGCTGAAGCTTTGCAAGGCTGGCAGACAGGAGCACACATCTGATGCAGAAGGCAAAACAGGAATGGGACCCAATGATGACAACAATGTCCCTTTGGAAATACTCCTTTGAAGCTTGAACACACACAAAAACACCTTGTGCCTTGTCTAATCATCTTATCAAACAGAAGAAGGAAAGGGACTTGGAGCTTCCAGCCCCTATACAAGAATATTCTTTACCTAAAATCCACATTATCTTCTGAGGTGCTAATATGCCTCTTTTTGAAACACTGCAGTGAACTTGTTTCCCATGCATGCTGAGGCAGTTCTCTCCCCACGAGATGGCACTGTGGAGTGCTTTACTGGTGCTGACATGGGAAAAAACAATAGTACAGCTGGGCAAGCTTGGGAAACCCACCTAGCAAGCAGGCTTTGCTCAAGGAGTATGTTTCAATACTGCATCGTCTTGAGAGACAAGGGTAAAATGACTTTAAATCAAGCACTGAAGTGCATAAAACTTCCATCTACTGAAACTGCTCATGTATGTCAAAGTAGGGAAATACTCTGTTCTTCCAGAGATCTGCTGAAGAGAGACTGAATTATAAAAGTGCTACTCTCCTCCCTCTGCCACTACATTACACCTCCTTCTCACCTCCCACACTCTCAGTTTTTCTGAAACCCAATCTCAGCTGGGCTGGGTTGTGTCACATACAAATATCACAGGCAGGGCGAAATCCTAACACACAGTGAGCTCCATTTGAGTACCCCTTTGCATTTCAGCCTCTCCAATTTCTCCCACAGGATCAGATTTCACCTCTGTGAAGCATGGTGTTGTGGGGGGGGTGAGGGGGGAGCAGGCAGAGGACATTGCTGAATTCATGTTGGCTGCTGTGCAATTGCAAGGCAAATTACTGGTCTCTGCACTGGGGGAGGGAAGAGCATTCAAACTCAGGGACAAATTCACTGGGTAAATTTCAACCACTTAACAAATCTTCATGGTCTTTCCATCACAGCAGGCACAGTGCACTGCAGTCAACAAAACAAACCCTCATACACTGCATCTTATACTTGCATATATATCCCATACATGTTATATATCATATCCCATACATGGATGGGATATAAATTAATATTAATGGAATCTAAACTGGACAAATTTAAGAGCACAGCTCTGTTTCCTTTCACTTCTAAATCATATCAAACCACCAGATTCCAGCCTCATATCTGGAGGTGATCAAAAAATGCCCAAAAGGACACAAGTTTTACATAATAGCCACTCTTCTTATGGTGATTGGAATCTAAAGCTGGAATCCAAATATCCCTATACTGGTGTTGTGGGTGAGGGGGAAGGGAGGAGGGGGATGAGATTAAATTCAGATCCAAGTTTTCTGACATAGACCACTGTAAAATGATTCACAGGAGATTTTTTTGAGTGTTCCTCTCACCTGTTCAGTTTCATGCAGCTGGAGATCTCTCCCACTTACCTTCTTAGTTTTAAACAGAGGGCTCCTTAGGTGTGCCATCTTGAGCTGTGATTTCAATGGTATAGTATCTGCACAAGATAAAAATGTTAGTACCTGTGCATGGCCTGACTGAAAGAAACCCCCACCCCTCCAACTCTGAATAAGCAACAGCAACCACTTGGCAGAAGTAATTGGCATTATTCTTGTAACATTCAGTTTCACTGATGCCCTCAGGGTAACTGTACATCCCATGGTCACTCAGTTACTGTCTGCACTGTCCTTCCTTGTAGCTTAAGGTATATCGAAGACCTGGTAAAGCTACTGGACTCAAGTAATTTTATGCTATAGAACAGAGAGTTATGACAAACCTTAACATACTTGAATCAAAATGACAGACCATGAAATAATGTTTTTCACTTTGCACTGCCTGGCCTCCCTGACCGAGCTATCAATTGAGCTGCCTGCCACTGTGATTATTTCATCTGCCACAAAGAAAAGTTTTATTGCAAGCTACAAATAGTTTGATACTAAAATCTAGCTTGCCCCAGAGACAACCTGGATTTAACTCCATGTTTGTGAATAAGCACTGGATTATCCTGCATTGTAGTAATAGCTGCCTACTGCTGTGCCTGCATTTTGAACACTGAAGTTCATTGCTTAAAACCATGTTGCTTATTTTTCCTGGTTGGGGTGAACTGCAACAACAGGATGGAGGGTAGCTTCAGCAATCTCCCGCAGGGTCTATTTCTAAATCTTAACAATGAAGAGCAGCCAAGAAGGGGCTGGAGAGAGAAAGACAAACTCAATGTCAAGGTGCTTTCAGAAATCTCCATTTTTGCAGTGTGTTCTTCTGTACAATTAAGTTCAAGCTTGAAGCCACTGATCAGTACCAGTCCACTCTGATCACATGAAAGGAGCTATAACCTATTTAGCCCCTGAGGCACAATCTGTATAGCCTCACCTGGCTAAATCAGTATAAACATGTGATTCATTAATCTAATGACTGGACCTTTCCAGGGAAGGACCAGAGAATTGTTTTGCCATTGCCCTTAGACAGTGCCCAGACTGAGAAGTGATTCTATGTCATTAGAGATATGCTTGAAGCAGACCTCTAAGTCTGAACACCAACTTCAAGTGGATGAGGAAAGTGATGGAATTTAAAAATGAGGAGAGACCGTAACTTTTGCAGTAGGCCTCTGTAATGGGATGAAAAATGCCCACTCCTCCCTCCAGACTCAAAAAACTAGGTGTGGTTAGAAATCTAGACCTTGTGTTTGCACCCTGAATTCATCTTTCATTGCAGTAGGGGAGCCAATCTTTTTGGCAGGTGTGCACAAATTAAGCTTGCACCTTCCTGATTGCCACCCCAATCTCCTCCCCCTGCCCAATCTGCTGCTCAGCTTTCTGTTCCTTGCCCTGTGCTCCCTGCCCAAACTCTTGCTCTGCTTTTTACTCTCTGCCCTATCTTGCTGCTGTGCTGCTTGTCTTTTCCCTGATCTGCCACATGCCACCCACAGAAGCTGCCTGTGCTACTTGTACCATGCGTGCTGTAGGTTGGCCACCCCCCATTTTAAAGGATTTATTCACAAAATATATCATACAGTACAGCTTCAGTATGAACAGCAGATGGCAGAATTTCTGAATTGAATGTATCCTTTCCTTATCTGTTGGTAGGATTTTGATTGTAGAGTCTAGTCAGGAAGACTGACTTTCGTAGAACTCCTCTGTGTCGGGGTAAACTCCGAGTGTGTTACATAAATACCCAGAGAGGCCAGTTGATATGTCACTGCAAGTCATGCCTTGAAAAGAGGATTGCAGTAGAGTATAGACACATTTTGCTGGCTAATCATGCAACTGACCGGGAACTAATTATGCTGACAGCTTAGTCATCATACCTTTGTCTGTATAGATAAAATACTTAAGATCTTACATTGATAAAGTATTATTTCCAGCCCTCTGAATTGCAACAGTTTGGGATTTTTGTACAGAAAACAGTTTTTCCCTCCCCAGACAATTTTTAGTGAAGCTGACAACTACAGGTTTGTTTTCAGTAGCAGAAAAGCCAGAATCCCTCTTCATTTCCCCTAAAAATGTAGGAGGCCTATACGCATGCTTGTTGGTATTCTAACGGGAATGCATTGGAGTAGACTCAATTAATCGAGTCTGCTCTGCATTCTAATTAGAACTGTCCAGTGTCACTGCAGCATCATGCATTAAGCCCCTGCATTTTTTTAAATGCCTGTGGGGGTGCTTTATCTAAACCTCATTGAATGAGGTTTAGATGAAGCATCCCACAGCCATTTTTAAATGTGCAGGGGCTTAATACACAAGGTGAGGCATTTTAAGTAGAGCGGCTGTCCAAGAACTGCTCTAATTAAAATGGCCCTCCTCCTTCCTCCTCCCCGTGTAAAGGCAGCATTAGGTCCCAGACCAGTGAAACACTTATCCAAATGCTAAACCTTAAATACCCAAGCAGTATTATTAAAGCCTTTAATACTGGAATATCTACAATGCATAGAGCTTTGCTGAACTGGGGCTTTATTAAGTAATTAAAATTCCAAGAACTTGGATTAATTGTTGATGTAAGAAACTTCCAGTAGGCAAGGTTCTTTGGGTAGATATGATATCTTTTATTAGACCAACTGGTGTGGTTTGGGTCCAAATGGATCCAGACCATGCCAGGACAAGAAATGCAAAATCTGCCAACACACCTCCACCACTCCCAAAGTAACCACACCACACAACAGAACCATCACCATTCCTGGATCTTACACCTGCACCACCAGAAATGTTCTCTCTCATCTAGTGCACCAAATGCCCTGATGGAAAATATGTAGGAGAAACCAAACAACAACTGTACACTGGCATGAACACACACCAAAAATCCATCAAAGAAAAAAATATCCAATTACCTGTGGGTGCCCACTTCTTACAAGACAATCATTCCCGCTCTGACCTCTCAGTTCCAATCCTCAAAGGGAATTTACAAAATACCTTTTGCAGATGAGCCTACGAACTTTACTTGATAAATCTACTGGATACAAAAGATCATAGACTCAATATAGACATTGGATGCATGACATATTACAACCTGCCTGACATCTGATTTACCCCTGGCCCTACCATTCACACTTCCCCCCGCCTTCCTTCCTTCTCTACTCTTTGTCTTCTTAATTCCCAGCTATTTACCTTTTCACAGACTGCCTCTTTTCTACCTTGGAGAACTCAACTACAGCAGAGTCTCCCTTGCTTACCTTTGGCATTATTTCCCCCTCATTTCCTGCCCTCCCCTCTCTTCTCTACCCTTTGCTTTCCTAATTTCTACCTATTTACATTCTCACTAATCCCCTGATACGCTTTTAGCTTCTTTCATTCCTTAGAGATCTCAGAACAACACCAGACACTCCCTGGGCATTTGTACACATACTTGAAGTACATGCATTTGTATAAATGGTGAAATGTGCGTCAGTATTGAAGGTGTTTTAGTTCAAAAGTGCACTGCCGCCATTTTCTCAGCACTGACATGCATTTCACCATTAATACAAATGCATTCACCACAGTGCCAGGCATGTCAGCTCATGTGCAGAGCAGAATCGATTAATTGAGTCTACTCTGACACTCCAGCATGTCAGAGCAGACAAATGTATGTGTATAAATGCCTCTTATGCCCGAAAAAGGACACTTGTGCCCAAAAGCTTGCAAAGAACATTTTTCCAACTACTCAGATTGTCTAATAAAAGATATCACATCTACCCAAAGAACCTTGCCTACCTATGTCCTTGGACCAACACAGCTACAACCAAAACCTCCAGAACCTTCCAGTGGTACTCATTCAATGTTTTTGATTCCGTACCATAACTATCATTTGGTTGCAAGTCAGTGAATATGAATGTGCAGTCTGAAGGTTATTTGATTGCAACTGAATGTGTTCTGCCTATGGAGTAATTGTTGAACTTATACCGAATACTTCAAATTCACTTATCAGCTCCATGCTGCACAATCTGAATCAAGTCACTATACAGGATGATTCTGATTTTTTTGTACTGGGGAAAAGGAAGAATAAGAGCTTGAGCTAAGTGTCAGTCATAGTTTTAATTAGGAAAAATCAAAAATAGTTCTTTCGGAAATGAGCGGTCGTGATCATTACAGTATATGAACAAGGTCAGGCAATAGGACAAGCTCTGGAGTTAGAACATTTGTTAATTATACTTTTTGATTGCATTACAGTATTGCCATTTCTGCTGCTACTCTATTTAGTTAAGGGTCTCAGCATTTGAATCACATACACTTGTAGGCAGCAGTGCTTTCTAACTTTGTCTGCAAATATTTGCATATGCTCTCAGCTATAAGTGAATTTCTCTACCATTTATCTCTCATTTAACACAGTTCTCCTCTGTTCATTTTTTTCTCACTTCTCTTCCAAAGGAAAAGTGACAAAAAAGTCAGCAATAACACATCAGAGAGAACTGTAAGACAAAACTTCCATTTCTTCCTTAATAATTTTATGTTAGACAAAAATATATTTATTTATTTTCTTGCTAAGGCTGTTCCAGAAGGCAGAAATGTATAAGGAATTGTAACTTGAACAAGGTGAAGCATTCTTGGTAAATTACTTATTTGCTGGAAAATAGTTTCTGTCATTTCTGAATGATTTGCAATTTCTGGTTTACTTAGTCTTTGCTGTTAAAAAACAAACACACAAAAATGGCTATATTTATTAAACTACTAAAGCAGGAGGGTTCCACTTCCATCCAATAGTTTACTGGTTAAGGGGATCCACCCAAAAGGTGAGAAACTGGTGCTGAATTCCCTTTTTTGACTGAGGGGATTTGAATCTGTATCTTTTTCCTGTCAATAAAGTGTGCTAACCACAAGGCCAGGCATCATTTTCTTGTGTGCTGGCTCAGTGACCATTCAGTGTTTCAGATAAAGTGAATAGCTCCAAAAGAAGGGTTTGAGGCAGAATCTCCACAAATAGGATGCCCTTCTGGGATGTTATCTTTTATTAGACCAACAAAATTTTTGCAAAAAAAAAAAAAAAAAAAAATCCTTTAATTGCCAGCTTTCGGGCACAAACACCCTTCATCAGGCATTGGAGAAAAGACGGTAATCTTTTACAATTTTAAGATTGTAATTCTAAAATTTTAAGAATAAATTAATTTTAATTTATTAAATAATTGTTATTAAATAATTAATTTAATTTTACAATTTTAAGATTGTAATCTTTTACAATTAAAAGACTACAGTTGTAATCTTGTTACAATCTTTTCTCCAATGCGTGATGAAGGTGATTGTGTCCGAAAGCTTGCAATTAAAGAATTTTTTTTGCAAAAATCCTGTTGGTCTAGTAAAAGATATCATCTCTACTATGAGTTCTGATTACCTTTTCCTCTAGACCAATACAGCTACAACCTGGATACCTTCTGAGATGTGGGAAACTTTTGATGCAGTTTTGCTCTGATTAGGTGGAGAGTGGATCTGAACTGTGGCCTCAGATGTCCCAGGTGAAATCCTAACTGTCAAACAACCAACCCAAACTAATTTGATTTAATCTAAGCTAATTAGTTTTATTCACTTGCCAAACCAAAAAAACCCTCCTATTATTTGTATGGCCTACTTGTACCTTTTATACACTACAAGAGAGTGAAATTTCTACATATTTTTTCCTCTATGATTTAGAAAAAGATTCAGCTGTTTAAAAATAAATCTATGGTAATATTCATTAGGGTAAATAAGCATTGCCATTTATACCAGTGGTGGATGTTTGTATATACTTTAACAATTCAAACATTCACATTTAAAAAGAAGAACACAGCAACTGATGAATTTATATAGTCCTAAGATTCGGTTGCTGATGTTATTTACAAGAATCAATAAGCAGGATATTAAGGTTTCTTGTTGATAATTTATATAAAGAGGTTTATCAGAAAGATCATTTATCCTATGCGCATACTTGCATACAACACGTATACACAAGTTTTTAAATTTTATCTAGCATCTCTAATAAATAGCCTTATAGAAGAACTGGGTCACAGGCTAAAGTGGACAGGAAATGCTTGGAAAATGTTAATTAAAAGAAGAGAGAGACTCAATGACTTAAAAGGCAGTGCTCCAAAAACAGTTGTGTGGAGGGATGCTGACCATAGAAGCAGACCAAGTTTAGTGTGGTGGCAGGGGTAGAAAGGAGCAGGCTTACTGACATGCCTGGTTCTTCATAAGCAGACAAAGTTCTTCGGGTGAATCTGATATCTTTTATTAGATCAACTTAAATAGTTGGAAAAAAATGTTCTTAGCAAGCTTTTGGATTTAAAAATCCTTTTAAGTTGGTCTAATAAAAGATATCATATTCGACCAAAGAACCTTGTCTGCTTATGTCCCTAGACCAACACGGCTACAACCTATACCCCTGGTTCTTCATAGAAAATCATAAATTGTTTAAAGCAAAGTCACCTCACTATGGAAGCAGATAAATGAGAAAGATAAAAGGAAAGAGCTGTGACCTGACATCACCAGGATCTTCTCCTTCATCTCAGAATGATTTGTCTTGATCTTTATCCAGCCTCCTCAGTCATCTGTGGACTCATCAATGACTTCCCTGTTTATTGGAAGCCTGCCACCCGCATATTGAGGGACTGCTCACAACACACCTTCTTGAAAACCTGCATGACAACAAGCTATAGGTAAAGATTGGAAGATGAGACTGTGGTCAAGGCAGGTTCAGGGTTTAAATGAAGAGCCTAACATAGAACATCCCTTCACTGATCCATATAACTAGTAATACAGAAGAGCCCTTTCTAAAAGTACCTGTTAGGGCGGAGTGGCTATCTGATATAAGGACCTGCTGTTAGACTTATCAAATATAGCGTAGGCCTGTATGGAGCACATTATAGTACTTCACTCTGCTCTTCCAGCTGTAAAGTGGCATCATCGCAAGCATCTTTCTCCTTTCCAGGGTCTGCCCAGTCCAATGCTGCGCTGTCCCTCACAGAGACTCCTGGACAGAATAGTGAGACGTTATGCTGAAGTACCAGATGCCGGCAGCATCTATATGGATCACCTCACAGACCGAGACAAGCTGCGCCTCCTCTACACACTGTCTGTGAACACACATCCCATCCTGTTACAGGTATAGAGCCTCTCCTGGGGGTGGGATATTCTCCTGAAACCCACATCAAGATAACCCAGGAATGATGAATGTGGCAATCTCCAGGTGTTAAGGAGCCGCAAAGGGTTTGTCACAGTTAGGCTTGGCATTATGGGGTGGCATGCTCTTTTATACCTGGTTGATCATTGAGGCTTAAAAATTATGCCAAGACTGAAGTTTCAGACCTGCAATCTGGAGATGCTGAGTACTCACTGCACCCTCTGAAGCCAGCAAAAGTCACGAGCTCAGAGAATCAGAGCTTGCGTAACTTAGCATCTGCAGAGCTTGTGCACAGGTCCAGTGTGCATTATGTTTTGATTGCATTGTGAATATGTTGCATTCAGTCACAAATTGCTTGTAATGATTTAATGAGACAGGCCATGCAAAAATGGGGCAGAGTTATGGTGGTGCACTCCTGCTACACTAGTGCTTGACTTCTCCACCCTTAGTGCTGCCTGAGCCTTCTTTTTAGCTATGCAACAAATAAGTTAGAACTGTGCCAAGGTTTAGTTTTGCATAGATATTTGGTTGAACTACAGGCAAAACCTAATCCAGTATTTCCTGGGAACTGCAAATCTCCCCTTATGTCAACTTTGGTATGATGGGATTGGTATTATCCTCTCCTCTTACTAAAAGCCATTTCACAGAGAGAATATTTAATACCCCTCCATAGCACTGTCCACTTCTACTCATCTTGGCAAATTCATACTAGCCTTTCCATTGTCTTTCTCCTCCAACCTGTTCTCTGGAATACTTTGCAGCCTCTTACAGACTCATTTCTCCCAGGATGTTCCTTATCCTCCAGCCCCACTCAGCAGTAATCTCCATAATAAGGGAAGATTACAGGATGGAGATCATTTCCAGGTCCAGATTTGCAAATACATGCAGTACCCAGCCATTTGTCATGTTCTCCGAGGGAATTTCTTTGAGTGCACATTGCATTTTTTGAAGATCTGATTACTTCTTGTAGGAGCCTACCTGGGGACTATTTGATGGATGTTGAGCTTTGTTGAAAAAATGGCCACCTCAAGCTTCTATTATTCCTTCTTCCTTGGTCTGGTAGCCTATGTGACATTGGTCAGGTCCTGTTACTGCACTAGATGGTATAAACAAAGAATCACTACAAGAATAAGCTTCTACCTTGGCAAAGCTTCTTGATCCACTTGATATTTTTAGAACTACAAAGTCTCACTTTACAAAAGAAAAAAAAATATTTTCTGGATTCTTTTAAATGCCTTAAATGTCTTTGTAGAAAAGATTAACCAAAGCCTTAAGCAAGTACTGCCAAGGCCTCACCTGGAGTACTGTGTCCAGTTTTGAATACCATATTTCAAGAAAGAAGTGAAAAGATTGGACAAAGTCCAGTGGACATCAACAAAAACTTATTAAGAAATAGGACTAATGAGAATAGGTTTGAAGAACTAGGGTTATTCAGTTTGGAGAAGAAAACACTGGCGGGGGGACGGGGGGGGGGGGGGGGGGGGCGTTGATAACAGCCGTCATAGATGTGATGCTTAAGCACTGGAACAGATTACCTGGGGAGGTGGTAGAACTCCAGCCTTGGTAGATTTTAAGAGCGGGTAAGACAAATATTTACCTTGGAGTTGTTTAGATAGGGAGTTGAACTAGATGACTTGTTGAGGGTGCTTCCAGCCCTGTTTTGCTATGGTTAACCACACAGAACTGGAATACTAGGACAGCCATTCCATTAAAAGCTGAAGTCTTTCTCCAGTACTTGTTTTTGAGTGCATTAGGGAGACAAAAATAAGTTAAAATAGAGTGGAAAGAGTAACAATCTAACTAAAATATTTCTTTTCTGAGAGTTCACGAGAGAATGAGATTCTTAAATTGATGTGATGTGAACACATATGGGATAACTGCATTAAATGAAGTCTAAGGCGCAAAGGTAGAATTTTGATGCTTTATCACACAGCCCTGTGTTGCTCTCTCTCTGCAACAGGAAAGTATTTTATAAATGGTTCAGAGGTTTGTTTGTTTTTTTAAATTACTGAAACGATTTCTTCCCTCCAGCCCCACTCTACCCAAGTCACCATGACTTCAACTGTATGGGACTCAGGAGGAGTCATCAAAACCTCCATAAATAACCTAAAATGAGCTTTCTCTAGGCCTAAAAATTTTATGACTTTAAAGTCTATTATTATCTTGGCCTTTTCAGTGAGTTTTGAGTCTCCCTTTCTTATGAATTTAAAATGTTAAACTCTAGAGATAGCAGACAATGGATTCATTATAAAAAAAAAACATAGCTCATCCAAAAATGAGTATTATCTACTATGCTGTGCCTCACTTCAAGGAAATTTTAGAAAAGTAACTCCCTAAGGGATAATGAACAAAAAAATATTTTTTGTGGCAGGTTAATTTTAAAAGACACAAGCATCTCTTGGAAACATTTCAGGGCTCTGGAATCCTGAAAGTTGGGTACACGGATAAAGTGGGCAAAGGGGAAGTGAAATGGCCAAAAGTGTATGATAATGATATCACGTGCTTCTACTATTAAATGGTCCTGTGATAAAGATTTCTCTCAGAGTTATGTGTGTACACATGCACGCTTAAGGAGAGCAGACATTGTAGTATCTGGTATGTCTAAAAGTTCCAGTCCAAACCCAAACATTCAAAAATCATAAGATGGGCCCCCAAATTCATGAGTTTGGCTCAAAAATCTTTGATACTTTGGTTCCTTTTATTTTTCTTCAGAGTTTTTAAGTCCTTAAAAGTACACTGGTATCACTTTTTCATGCTCCTGTATAAAACCATGAGGAATGGAAGTCGTTATTAAAAAGAAAAAATAAAAAGCAAGCAAGCAAAGATTCATACCTATTCCACAATTTCAGAACCTAGGGCTTTAAAAGAATATGCTGATGCTGATTAGATGTGTGGTATTCACAGACCCTTACAGCACTGGGTGTGGTTGAAGGAAGGAGGCTAGACCACTGTATTGCCAACCCTCATCCTTCAGAATTGGAGATGCAGGATCATATAGCCATGGGATTTAGAAAACTATAAGCAGAGGGTTGATTTTCATTTGTCTTGAGGGGTCATATTTTCTAGATTCCTCTGGAGCCATGAGAGCTAGAAGGCCCCCCCCCCCCTTTTTTTTTTTTTTTTTAAAGCAAGAACCTCAGCTTTCAAGTAATAACATAATTCTACCCAGGGTGGGTGTTTAAAAAACAAAATTGCAAGACTTGTCATCAAAGCATAGGAGTTAGCAACACAGCCCCTTAAAAAAATCCAACAATTCTGTCATGCAGTCAGAGCCTAACCAGCAGAGCCTGCTAATTGAGAGCTGGCAACAGGCAGCACCACTCCCTAGAATGCTTACAGTTCCCCTTCAACAACTTTCTCAAACTATATCCACCCACCTGCAACCTAGGCAGGGGAGGAGGGGAAAACCGATACAACATCCCTGGCTCGTACTGCACGTACACACAGAGACACTCTGCACCTGCATATAATCACATAGACACGCCATCACTGAAAATACCAAAGTATCTATCATATTCCTTTTTTCCCCACAGATTTTCCCAGACGTGGAGGGGTGGCCGTTTCCAAGGTATCTGGGATCCTGTGGCCGGCTGATTGTCAGTGCCAGCACCAGGCCCTTGACGGAGTTCTACAGCTCTTCTCCCGACGTGGCAGCAGACCTGGCCTTCCAGCTCCTCTCTGTTGTCAATTCTATGGGGAACAATGACTTGAACTACTTATTTTATTTTGTCCGTGTTGATGCTGGCACATTTGGCATTTTTAACAATGGACATCTGTTCATCCGGGATGCCAGCACACTGGGAATCATTGACAAGCAGGAAGGTACTCAGCATGTTGAATGAATAAGCATCTGTCACAGGCCACAGCAAGATAGGTGGAGGGAGGGAGGGGGAATCTTTCACCTGTTATGCTGGTATATTTTTGTTTTGGGTTTGGTTTGCCTTTTTTTTTTTTTTTTTTAACCGCAAGAAATGTTTCATAAATTAGGTCATAAAAACTTTGAGAGGTGACAGCAAAAACATAACCAGGTCCTACCATGCCTAACTCTGCTTCTGGAATAATACACAAGTTTTACTTGTGCAGTTAAGGGTGATGGTGCTGTGACTACACTGTATTTTAAAATGCATCCAAAGCAGCCTGCACAGAACCACACGGGTAGTTTCACATTTATTTGGCCATTTCCATGACTGGCCACAGTAGACAACACAGCAGTATTTTCATACTAATATTTAACAGTCCCTTGGTCATTTTTTTGGCTTGAAATGTAGTAGGTGTCACAAAAAAGTTAGCTAGCAGGTAGAAATGTAAGCAAATTGTTTTGATTTTAAGCCACTTTATCACTTTTACTTTTAAATATATATATATTAACAAAGAAAACACCATTTTTGCCATTTGTTCTTATTTTAAGCTCCATTTTTCATCACACAAAGTATTCAGTAAGATACCAGTGGAACAAGAACTGGTCCAAGAGTAGTAAACCAATTAAGTTAATAATTTTGTTTTTTAAATAAATACTCCATTTTTTAAAAGTCACTCTGCTTCTGTAGCCAGCTGAATAATTCCCAAATATTCATAACTTGATATTATTTGCGTAAAAAAATCTTACACTTGCCATTTTTTCCACTAGTGCAAAATCATTGATTATATCTTAATGATTTTTTATTAGGTGGAAAATTGAGGTTTCAACTATTTGTTGTGGTTTTTATAGTAACATCACACTTCAGCTCAGTATTTATATTCTGCCCAACTAAATTCCTTTGCTATTTCATTACTTGATCCTTCCTATCTGCAAAGTAGAATTCTGGGGTAATATGGAGTACTTCTTTATTTATCAAGAGCATATGCATATCAGAAGTGAGAGAAATAGTCCACCCTACTTTGGGATGAAATGTGCTGATTTAACCTAGGTTATGTTGGCATAAATAAGCAGCATACCATGATTTTAAGTGACATTTTCTAACCAAGTTACAAATGTTCATGATTATGAAAGATTTGCATGGGTGTTTCTAACAAATATTTTAATTTTCTTTATTAGGTAGCCAACTGACCGATGGCCAACAGGAATATAGAGACATATTTAGCTGTTTGGCTTCAGACTGCCAGTCTACATTTCTGTCCTGTAAAACAGTCAGAGAGAACCAGAATTTCATTATGGTATGTCAGGAAATTCTGCCTAAACTCCTGAAGGGAAAATTCCTTCAACCTGTTCAGGAGAAAATAGACAGCTTCCTAAGGCTTTGTGCAAACAGCTTCCTGGACAGCCAAGAAGTCAATGATGCAGCTACAAAGTTGGCGGAGTTCTTGAGACCTTTGCGATCTTGTGATTCCCGTTTTGCCTATCGCTACCCTGACTGCAAGTACAATGACAAATATTAGCTGCTGACAGGAAGCTCCTACTGGAAAGACCGGAGTAGTGTGTCACAACTTGGCTGTCTCAAAGAGTGAAAGAGTTTCATTAGGCAGCTGAAAGGATTCATAAAAGCCAAGGCTTCCTATGTGACAGAGAAAGATGAAAGATAACATGCCTGGGGTTTACAGCTGAACTCGAAGATGGCATGTTTATGACATTTGTATATTTGGTGTGATCCAAAGGCCTAAGTGTTAAAACATCATTGTATATGATGGGGGTTAAACGATTAATAAAATTTGTTCACACGTTTTGTTCCTAAAGGAATTTTCCATGGCAGTCATAAAAAAATTAAATACAAAGGCATCTGGGTTATTACTAGATGGAATAGGTTTATTGCAGATTACATCCCTCTGGTCAAGCTGAGTGATCCAAGGGGGGTAGACACTTGATACAAGGGGGATAGAAACTTTTAAGACTTTCCTTGCAGAGATTTTGTGCCATTAAAAATCATGTCTGATCAGTTTACTACCATTAACAATCATAACCAACCTTCGAATTTTTTTAAATTTCACAACTTTAATCTTATGTGGGTTGGAAATAAATAATAGATGGAATTTAAAAAAATGAAAGTCCCTGTTTCTTCAGATGTAACTTCTATAATCCCCAGTATCATTGCTTTTAATCTTCAATAGATTGGGAAACAATAATGGGAATTGAACAGATATTCTCCGTTTAAAAAACCAAACAAACAGTAGCGCTGATTCACCCAATGAATATTTTCATTTTTCTCTCACTACAGTTACATAAAACATTCACAATTATATTATATCATAATAATCATTCATATATATACATACACATATATATACATACACGTTTGTATCTACTGTTTTTATATATATATATATATATATATATATATATAAAAACAGTAGATAAGAGACACTGTGAATCAGCTTTCCATTAGATGCAGTGAGGACAAAATAGCCTCACTGGTTTTAGGATGAAGCTTGAACTATTCTGAGGACCACCTAGGTTCATATTGGTCTCTTTTTGCTTAAAAACCTCACCTTTTTGTGCAAAATTGCTTTTCTTATGGAAACTATGGTTTAACTCAGGGGTCAGCATCCGATGGCCCAGGGACCAGACTTGCCCACAAAGGTCCAATCCAGCAAAATAGGGGTGGATAGGAGAGGGGGGAGAGAGAGAATCTGTGACATGAACTATATACCCTGGTACCCATCCCCTCCACAGCACTCCCCTCTGCCATGGAGCCTGCTGCTCTACAATATCTGTACTTACCTTGCTCCAGAAGGGGTGGGGATCAGCAGTGAGGGTAAGCACAGGAACCTGGTTGCTCCAGGGGCTTAGAAACATGTAGCCCATGGCTGGGGTTGGGTGACAAAGGGCAGGCCATGCCAGCAAAATGTTGCCAACCCCTGGTTTAACTTAATGAATGCATACCTTGGCAGAAGCATTGACAGGCAACTGATTCGTCCTCACCATACCCCTGTGAAGTGGTACTACCCTATCTCTATTGAAGATGAACAGGCGCACACAGGACTTAATCCACAAAAGCACTTAGGCACCAGAAGGGGGCCTTGGATATAATTTAGCCACTTAAATCTAAGAGCATGATCTACATAAGATCTCACCTAACCTCTTAAGCCCCTGAAGGTCCACAGGCACCTACAGTAATGCTGCTCAGGCCCTGAAATATTGGCTGAGGTCGGCTGCTCATCACCCATCTCGCACTGAAGCCTGTTTGGGATTCACAAAATAGATATCTCAGGAACTAAGCTGACCATGCCTAAGATACATCAACAGCTCTCAGCACAGGAGTCCTGGCCACTTCCATTAGTAATATGGCTGAAGGAGAAAAGAAATGTATATAATAGCCTAGTGGGTAGGCCAGTCATAGAGGAAGTGGGAGACCTGGGTCCTTAGGCCCCTGAAGGTGTCCAAACCCCTCCTCCCACTTCCCAGAGGTGGCTTAATCATTAGTTAAGGCTGGGATGGAGCCATTCTTCACCTCTTCTGTTGAAACTCTGCTACCATGAGCCACAAATATAAGACTGATTGGGTTAGAAAGAACTGGATTCTGGTCCCTGTTCCATATTTTTGTCCAATGATTCTTAAATGCAAAATGCATGAGCAGTATGTTGGGCATGGAGTGGAATCAAGGTCTCCAGGCAAGTTAGGGCACTCTTCTGGGAGGTGGATGATGTAAGCTTGTGTCCCTTCATGCAGGAGGGAAATCCATTTCCTGGGTGACTGCCCTAGCCACTTGGCTATTAGGTAAAGGGTCCCCACAAGCATGAGTGGTAGCACCTCTTTCTATAGCTACCTTCACAAAGGAAGGCAAGTCAATCATCTGTGCCCAAAGAAGCAAATTAGTCCAGAATAGAAGCAAAGTTTTAAACATCTCTCTGTCTCTGGCAATCCCTATTAGCTGCTTAGTCAACCCCTCTAGCCCCCAGCAAAGCATATAGCCTAGCGTAAATCCTATTCTGAGGCATCTAACTCTTTGCTGCCTAACTCAGGATTGTGAATCCAAAGCCAGGGACCATGCACTTACAAGTTAGGTGTAGTGATACTGAGCATCTCCACACAAGTCCTGTTGAGGATGTGGACCACAGAGAATAAATGACTTACCTGAGGTCACACAAGAAGTGTGAACTGAAGTAAAGAACTGAACCTAGATTTTTTCTGAGTCCAGGTAAGGATTTTTCACCAAAAGACCATCCTTCCCTAGCTGTGGTTTGAAAAAGATCAGGCATGTACATGTTCACAAAAAGAAGCGACTGCATTTGTGCATTTAAATTACAAGGCAGGTTATTGTAAGTATGCAGGCAGATCAGACATTTGTGTCTGCAAGTGAGCATGTATGAAGTGTGTATAACTTCATTTGTGTGTGTAGATTGCCACAAGTGTGGAGCAAAGTATCATATTATAGACATGGGTTAGGCTTGCAAATTACATATTTCATCCTGTGAAAATCAGAACTGGGATTTTTATTTCAATTTCTTACAATCACAAATGGCTCAAACTATCAAGTGCACTTTTCACCTCTCAAGAAGTGGAAACATTTAAAAATAATTGGAAGGCAAATTTAGCTGTGGGCCCAGATGGTGTCTCAGCAGAAATGTTTAAATATACAGTATAAGCTATTGTTGCAGCTCTCTTTTATGATTTCAATCTATTTCTACCCTATGGCTGTGTTCCAGTAAGAAGAAAGTGCTGTTTGCCTAAATCTGTAAGACTGATGAGCAATCTGTTTCCAACAGTTTGTCTTCAACCCATTTTGCAGTCTATAATTTCACATGAAAATCAGACATCATATTCAGTACTTTCCCCCTCCCCGAGCATCAATAAAAATCTCTCTTGTGCTAGGTTAGGGCAAGTACTTGCCTTGTCATCCTCTACTCAGGGGGACAGAACATTTAAAAAGAGAAGTAAAATCTTTTTAAAGTTTTACCAGAAACACTTAGTTGCTACCAGTGGAGATAACGCCAGGTCGCTAGTAACCTGGTACCCAACTACCAATGGCACTAAACCCTGTTCAGGACATTTCAAATAGACTAAAGTACAGCAAGCTACACTATATAAAGGAAGAGCTCAGACAAAGTTCTTGGTTAGTTCACCCTGATGCAGGGTGCCTGTGCCTGAAATCTTGCAAATAAAGGCTTTTCTTGCAAATATCTAGCTGGTCTAATAAAAGATTTCACCTCTGCCATGAGTTTTGATTCCTTTTGGTTAGATCAGACACACTCAACCAGATATAATTTCCAAATCATAAGATGATGAAAAGCGCCTTGTAAAGTCACTCTGTGGCTTGAACTGACTACTCCAGCCTGTGGTCAGCAGCACTATATTTGCATATTCTCTTTCTGACCTGACAATTATTTGACCTGGTCTCAAACAACAGCCAGTAGCTGCAGCAGCGATGGGCTCCTAGTTTGCTTGTACCACTTCATTGTACTTTTTTAATCCATGCAAATTTCTCTAAGGCAAGCGACTGGTTTATTGCATAGATTTGGGCAAGCCTTTCAAAAGTGATTTGTGATCACCAAGTATAACTCCAAGCCCTCAAACCAGTCATATTGCAAGCATATACCAGTGTGCACAGTCTGGAGAACCACAAAAAGGAAATCTGTACCTTTCAGGGTCAATCTTGCATCCATTAAAATCATGGGGAGCTTTACCTTTTACTTCAGTGGGTGCAGGATAAGCTTCCTATTTGTTACTCTGGGTTCATCAGTATCCTGAAACACAAGACAAGATAAAAGAAATAAAAGGACAGAAATCACCTTATATTGTCAAATTCACAACTGAAGCTGTAGGGAAAAGAAGTTTTAAGGCATACAGCATCTGTTCTAATAGGGCTTGTTCCAAATCCACTGAAGTCAATAGGAGTTTTTCCATTGACTTCAATGGCTTTGATTCAGGCTTTGCTTGACTTTACTTAATATAGACTAAAAATGTAACAAAGCAGTTGATGAAAAAAAAGTAATTGGAGCTGTGTTCCCAGTCTTTCTTCAAGTGTGGCTTGGAAGATTGGAGTCACATAAGAATAGGTCTGTGATGCGTCAGCCACAGAATTAATTTATGGCTTGAAGAGCAATCATTGTCCTATGCTGAATCTCAGATCTCCAAGCTGTGTTTCTTTATTTTTTTCTTTTTTGTTTTTTTGGACATTGCCAATTTTTTTTGGCAGTCAGATCATGGAATCGCTGCCCACCCTGTCTGTCCCTTTAGAAACTATTTCAAT
This sequence comes from Alligator mississippiensis, assembly GCF_030867095.1. Classification (NCBI taxonomy): domain Eukaryota; kingdom Metazoa; phylum Chordata; order Crocodylia; family Alligatoridae; genus Alligator; species Alligator mississippiensis. Next base: position 302,114,300 of record NC_081824.1, read on the forward strand.
CAGGCCTAGAAATACTAGTAAGACAGGCTCCAAAAGGTTGTGATATTCATTTATAAATGGCAATTATTTTAAACCAAACCTCTCCCAAGAGCTCTCTCTCCAGTGATTTTTTTTCCTCAATGTTGAGTTATTTTTTATAGTGGGTTTGTGCTAGTCTTTACAAATTGTTCCTGACACTAGTTTAAAATGTGTTTTGTCCTATAAGAAGCTACTGTGGTCTCCAGATTGAAATACGACACAAGTTTTGCTGCAATTTATTGTGCTTCCATTATTCATAGATTCCAAAGTTTTGCAGCAGCCTTTTTATTTCTCTTCTTTACAGGAGCTTCTCGTATTGTCCTTTTGTCCTAGGTATTTTCAAGACTTATAGCAAGGGAACCTACAGTAGTCGTACATCTTTCCTGCAGAATCTTAGTTAATGGCATATTCTAATAGGCTCAAGTCTCCCTGGGACAGGAGCTGAATATAGCAGCCATTGATGAGTGATATTCCTCTTTTAATCCACCTTTGGTTGTCATTTTGCTCTGCTGCTGTCCTAAATCCTTGATTTTCTAAGTTTCAATCCTAGTCAGTTCCTTCACCCATTTTCAATTATCTTTTTTACCCATACAATCTTCAAGCTCTCTTTGAACTAAAGACAGATACCAGGGCACTGTCCCAACCACTGACACACAGTGGTCTTTAATACATTATTTTCTTATTGAAAGCACACCATTTGTTATGTGAATTCTTCTGCAAAACATATTCTACTGTATTTACTCAAATATAAGATAAGCCTTTTTCCTCCCAACCAGTATGGAGAGAAAAGCCCAAGACCCTCATCTTACATTCTGCATACAAGGAAACCTTACAGCATACATTGTCTATCTTCAAACTGCTGCTAGAAACAGTATGTGCTCAGTAATGGAAACCAACTGTAAAGTTGATTAAATGTAACCAACACTGAACATGACTATAAAATACATGGACCATATTGTGCAAATATGCTGATGGGAACCTTTTTTTTTTTTAAAGTAAAATATATTTATATATATATATATATATATATATATATATATATATAGAGAGAGAGAGAGAGAGAGAGAGAGAGAGAGAGAGAGAGAGAGAGAGTTATATATATACACCTGCTATTGTAAACTTTCCATCACACATCTTAAACCACATTAAGCAACCCATGATTCCCATTACAATAGACACATCCACCCTCTCCTAACCCAAACACAATCCCTTTGTCCAAGTCCCAATTGGGGGTTTATATTCTCAGTTCATTTACTGTCCTTGTCGCTGTCACTTCCACTGCTGCTGATCCTGTTGTAGTCCTTCTCGCTGTCTCCAGGTCCAGTTGCATCTCTGTTCTCTTCATTCTCCCTGTCTACTTGAACCTACCACAAGAATAGATTAGTACAACCCATCCAAATAAAATGTATGGTAGTACCCATTAAAGACAGTCCCCCTGAGCACCTACTCTTTTTCTGGTCATGGTGAGCCACTACTCTGAGTACATTTCAACTTCCTTTTCACTCCCATAGCTGAGCTGTACCTCTCTTTCCCATTTCTAATCATTCCTTTTTGTTTACCAGCCTTAAATGTCTGGCAAACCACCAAACTGGGCCCCAATTCATCACTCAGAATCTTTCTATCAGCCCCTGTCTCAGCCTATCACATATGACTATTGCAGAGCCCTACCCTTCGTGCGGCGAAGTTGGACCAGGTTGCCACATGCCTCATTTGCATATACATTTTTGGAAGATCCCAGGAGTCATGAAAAGAACACCCAGTTGAAGACACAAGTGGGGGACTAATTAGCACATACATCCTTTGCTAGGGGTGTATCTTGAGTATACACATACATTGAGAAGTGCTGAGCTCTAGGGTCACCATGGCTTGTAATGCTGTTGACTCTGGTAGGTCCCAGCCCAGTGAACTATATGGTGAATCATGAGCTTTTTGGCATTGGACTAATGTGCATAGTTTGCATTATTGATTTTTTGGCTCAAATCAAGTGTGGGGGCATCCAAATCCTAAAACCTCCAGACTTGGGCCTGCATATAGGATGCCTGGCAATAGGATTCAGGACTATCTGAAGTCCCAGGGTGAGAGCCTGAGACACAGGATGCTTGCCGGTTCCACAACCATACATGGTGTTTAGAATGATTGAGTTCTGTCTGCTCATTTGATATGGAATGGTTGAGTTCTGTTCAATCAATGTGATTTGGAACTGATTTAGCTGATTTGACCTGGAACATAAAATATATTAATTTTTTAAAAGTTTGTATTATATATAAATAGGTGTCAAAGTGCTGCATAAAAGTGTGGTAATGGACTACCTGTGCTCAGACGTGCAGAAGTTTCAAAAAAGGTAAAATGCATCAATTCTGGTCATCAATCAAGTCTATATGCAAATTACTATAGCTATGTTTATCTCAGTCATTTTTTTTTTAATTTACTCCTCGCTTCCATGTGCTCAGGGAGAGCAGGGTCTAACAGTAAGGTGAGGGTAAGGAGCTGCAGGGGGAAAAGTTGGGGAGGGCAAAGGGGCTATCTGACCTAAAGATTTATTTTCCCTACTATAGTGGGGGGGGAGGGGGGAGGAGAGGCGGGGGGGACAAATTCAGGATAAACCTCCAATAATTAGATTCTATACCTGCAAAATGTTAATCAGATTTCTAACTTTCCTATGTATAGATTCTAATTATTGGGGGTGGGGGTGTCATCTTATATTTGTTTAAATACAGAAATACAAAGTACTTTAATGTATTTGTTCATTGTGTTAAAGAAGATAGGAATACCTCTTCTGAGCAATGTGACAGATTGCTAGTCCAACAGCAAGAATATCAGTCACCAGTGAAAGGTATTTTCCAGAAGTAAAATTGTTCTGGCAATAGCATCTACTTCTAATTGCACGTCCTGGATGGAAAGAAGAATGGAAACAGGTTAAGAGTAAAATAAAGAGTAATGGCCTTTTGAAGTAATGTTTTCTGATTCTATAATTTAAAACAATGAAATGTGTGTGCAATTATTTCTGGAATCTTCATCATTCAGTACTCAAAACACACAATAATACACATGGGGGGAAAACCAGGCCAAGAATGTACAGAAAGAACCACTGACACATTTCTATCAGATAGATACAGAGTTATTTATTTATTCATAACTGCTGCTCCAGAGGTCTGAAATCAGTTTGGTTTTGCCATCCCCGAACTCTCCACTTAATAAATGACATCAAGATAGTTTTCTAAAATCGATTTATGGGGTTGATGTTTTTCAGGTACTACAAATACTGTGGGGTTCATAAAGCTTAGTTCTAGACAATACTTGCCAGCATTGACAAATTCTTCTTGCCAAGCATGCTCTGTGTCCTTTATGCTTGCAAAGGCATTTGAAATATATGTATTGTTGGACTCCTATGTATATCAGTTATGTCTCAAGGACAAGCTGGGAGGTTTGAGTAGATGGATGATTCCACCACAACCAAGGTGGCATGGATAGCCACTGGAGTTTTTTTTGTTTTTTTTTTTATAAACTGCTGTCTCAGCTTAGTTACTCTTTCAGATGGCAGCACCTAGGTTCTCCCATTTGGAGGTGACAAGGTGCCCCAATAATAGCTAAGCATCAATGATTTTAACTGATGGGTTTTTCTTAAAGCTACATGATCTGTAGGAGATGTTTTGCAGCTGAAAAGCATGAGGTTGCTAGTATTAAAACAAATGTTCCCTTTCTTCAGGAAAGCAATAATTTTAATGCTTTAGGGTATGTACAAATTTGTTACATTTTCAAGTAAACTTTACTAATCTAAAATAAGCAAAGCAACTGGTACTTATTTAGTAATAAAACACTTGTCATGACCAGTTCTCTTAAAACAGAATTCATTTTCAAGTTGCCAACATGCAAGAACATTTCTCAAATTATTTAAAACTATAAACACTGTTTAAAAATATAAACACTTTTAACTTGTAAATTCCATTTCTGTCTCTCTCAAGGAGTGATCAGAAATGTAACACACGGACAGACAAAAATAAAGTTTAACAACCTTTTGAAGCTTCTACCACATCCTGTTCCCATACCAGATTCACTTTTCAGATATGAGCAACTACTTTACCTCACTTTATAGACCGTTCTGGTTTTTCCATAATGCAAGCCATAACCCAGCTTGTTCCCTCAGTCATAACTGTCCTGGGAAACAAAAGTTGCCTTTCAAATTCAAAAGAAAACCATGCCCACATCAAAAGCATTTCTTAAAACACATTTTCAGCTAAACACAGAGTGACATGCCCCAGCCCTGGATGCAATCTTGGGTGTGCCTTTGCAGCATGCTCCCTGGTGCTTCCATGCTTTGGGGTGTTTTTCTGCTGTAAACCCCTCCCCTGCCATGTGCTGCTTGACCCCTGAGAACCAGCTGACATGTGGCAGAAGCCAGCTTTTTGGCCTGTGGTGCTTCAACCCTACCTGTTTCACATGGGCCTTGCCAACCCTTAGTAGAGTAGATTTTTGCAGGCTAGAAGGATCATACCCTTGTCCAGTCAATTATTCAGAAAAAAAATGGATCCTCCTTTCTGTAAAATGGGCAAGCCTGTATGGTCAAATACTCTGGAATCACAAGCATTGCTGACAAGTGGTTTGTAAAAAGGTTTTTAAAAAGGGGAATATGATTTAAAAAACCAAGAACACGCATAAGAAATAATCAATAAATATATGCTGAGATATAGCCAGAGATACATGAATAAACAAAAAAAAAGATATCAGAACAATAACCTGTTCTTACACTGCATTTTAAATCCAAGAATGCAACATCCACCCAACCTTACCAGCTGGGGGACTCCAGTGTTTCCCTAACCCCAGGAATAAACTGAAGACCCACCCATGCTTTTGAGGCAGGCTTAAGTGTAGCTGCCTAATCTCATGCATGTCACCCACTAGATTCTAAGGGGGGAAATCACACTATGCCAGTAATTACCTGCTTCCACCCAGCCCCCAAGGTGAATGTCTTCCAGACTACAGGATTTTCCTGTTTTTGGTTTTAAGACCAAGATAATAGCTGCATCCATTCAGACATGAAGATTCCCTAACCCAATACACCCTCTCTCTCCTAATTTCCTTCAGTGGGAAATGTTCTCTCTGTTTCAAGGTCATGCTTGACTTTTTCCTTTTAAAATATAAATTCACCATTGTCTGGTCATAGCCTGGCCCCTGTGCCTCACCACAGGTAACAAGAGCGAGGAATCAATAAACCCCTGTCAAATGCTAATTCTAAGTATGAAAAGGGAGAAGTCCACCTAAGTTAATCACAGCTTCACTAAAACAACTGTGGTTATAATGTAAAGATACATCAAAATTACATTTATATCAAATATCACAATCTATACAGACATAAGAACCATAAGGCTGCTCACAGCTTCATGTTTCCTATACGTAGACACTGCACATGCCATATTAGCAAAACAGACAAGGTTCCTTGGGTTAATGTGATATCTTTTATTCGACCAACTAAAGAGTTGGAAATATCATTTTTTTTAAAGCTTTTGGGCACAAGCACCCTTCTTCAGGCATAGGAAGAGTCTGCTGATGTGGTCTAATAAAAAATATCACATTTACCCAAAAAACTTTGTTTGCTTATGTCCTTAGACCAACACAACTCTAACCAACACCCCCGGAACATATTCATGTAATGCATTCAGGAAACTGTGCAAGACACCTCACAAACCCCCAGTTCATGACATACAATTCTCTGGATTTATACACATATACTTCCATTTGTACATGAAGTCCACAAGCTCCTGGAAGAGATTGGGAATGCTGAACCAAACCTATGGGCAGCAATGGGGAGGGCTGATCACTGGGAAAGGTCACCGGAAGTGGGCAATTATTTTGGGCAGAGGGCCGCTTACTGAGTTTTGGCAAGCCACTAAGGGCCGCATAACAGGCAGCCAGGGGCAGATAAATATTAATTTTCAAAATTTTTTAGGGCCCCAACAGGCCGGATAGAATGGCCTGGTGGGCCACATTTGGCCCACCCCTGGGTCAGGCCTACTCCTAAAGTGTTTTGTACCAACTCCAAACAAGTCCCCTGTTGGGCACAACCCTGACAGAGAAGCAAGAGTCAAGCTGAAGAGACTGAGATCTGAATATGGACGCTTCAGAACAACACTTCACAAAATGAACATCTTGGACAGCCCACTATGTTAACGTGGTGTCCAGCAACCAGCACAGCACTTAATCAAAAGCTGCAATCTTTACAAATTCCCAGACTGTGCAGATGGACTCTGCACATTGAGCGATAATACCAGACAGCGTCTCACAGATTTAGAAGTTGATATCTGATGTCATAAGAAAGCGAGAGAGAGTTCTCTGCAGAGTGGGGCATTCTCAGTATTGCCAGGCCCAGAAGTTTAAAGATCATGAGTCAGACTTCAAAAGAGTATGAGATTTTTAAAGCTAGTGGGAATAACACAGTGACTTCCATCACTTGGCACGTACCTGGGGCTCCCTCCATTGCCCTCTCCTAAGGAGTTCCCTGTGTACACACCCTCCCATACCGTGCTATTGCAGAAATGTCCTGCATCCTCATCCAGCCTCCTTCTGCTAAGTGTTCTGCCTACTTTTATTTCCCTCATTCCCTGCCATGCCAGGGGCTGTATGCATATTCCCATCCCCCTCTGTGCATCCCTACTGTCATACCATGGTCTTCCAGTTTCTTCCACCACCAGGGATTCTCTGTGACCACCATCACTATCTCTCCTATTCTCTTCCTATGGCGCAGGTTGTGTTCGCGTCCCCACTGCCTCTGAGACGCACGTCAGTAAAGGTGCCAGGCTATTACCATATTTACCTGGATATAAGACAACCCCCCCCCACAGTAATTAGAGTCTATGGAAAAATTATAAATTTGTTATAATTTTCCAAGTACAGAATCTAAGTATTGGAGGATTGTCCTGAATCCCAACTCCCCTACTGCACTGCTACAGCAGGGAAAGACGTGGCTGGGCTGGGGGTATCAGGCAGCCCCCTTGCCCTCTGTCCCACCCACTTCTTCCCCCTGCGGCCCTCATGCCTTCTCCCACCCCCAGCTCCCCAAAGCCAATGCCCCTCCCGACTCCCTCCCAGTCTCTGCCTCTCCCTCCCAGACTGTGCCCCTTCCCCCAACAACCCCCCCAGTCTCTGCATCTTCCCTCCTCCCCTTGCCATCAGACACTGATTGTTGCCATCAGACACTGCTCGTTGAGGCTGTCGTCCTGGGGAACAGCACATGGAAGCTCAGCTTTTGCCTGGCCAGGCAGCAGTGTCAGCACTGCTGCTTGGCTGAGCAGGGGAAGGAGTTTCCATATACTCCATGCCTGAGAGACTCTAGCCGAAGCTGGAGCTGGGTGGGAAGGTGATGGGAGGCAATGGTGCAGTGGAGGCATGGGGCGGAAGCTGCAGAGGGGAAGCACAGCAGGAAGCCAAAGGCTGCTGTGACTCTGACTGGCCCTGACCCAGGCTCAGAGTCAGAGTCAAAGCCGCAGAAGCCACCTACTTCCCCCTCTGCTTTGTACGTGAATATACTGAGAGGTTTTTTCCCCATGCTGACTGGGGGAGACAGGACACACCTCATCTTATATTTGATTAAATATGGTAGTACATTAACTGTATCCTGGGCAGCATCAGCAGGTACTATCAACCACTGTTTGATCTACAGGACATTGCAGAGGTGCTTCAAGCTTTGGCTGTGCTCAACAGATGGCAGGGGCTTCACGTGCCTCTCATTTTGATCTTTTTAGGACTTACTGATGCCCCCCAAGTCAATACTGTCCTGCCTCATCACATCAAGCAGTACCTGCATGTCTAAAATTGATCAGATATGATGTTCAAAAGTAATTGTGTTTCATGTGTAGGCAGACACAGGAATGCCATCAAGGTGAGCACAATGCCTTCATAAGCTCAGCCAGTAATAAATTGTAAATATTTTGTATTTGTCTTCTGGTGTTTTACCTTTTGGACATACCTGGGTCATATTGTCAAAATACTCCCAACATGCAGGGGATGAAGAACCTCCTCTTCTCGCCCTTAATTTCTCTTTAAAAAAAAGTATCATATCACATGAACCTAAAACCCGGGGCTTTCAGAAAAATATCAAATGTCATGAGTCTTGTCATAAAAATCACAAGTGCCAGCAACTGCATTGTGAATCTGTTCACCAGGATGCAGAAATTAGATTAGTCAGTGAAATCTTGCTATTTCTGTAGCCTTAGTTACCTAATCCAAAAATTTTGGGGATTCCTATAGCAGCCCCCTACCCCACACACACACATTTCAGAGAGAAGAACTGGATGAAAATCATCACCCTCAATGATTGCTTCTGCTCAGAACCCAATGTCTAGGATATTATGATTTAGAAAAGGTAAAAAGACAACTGCAAAACAGCCCGGAAGGGTTAGCTCCCTGGTTAAGGTACTATCGCTCTCAGTCATGGCGTGAGAAGAGCACTCAGTCCATCAAGCCCTAGCCCAATCTTTTCATAGTTGAGAAGAGAAGACCTCCTGTATGGTGGTGGACAAATGAGGAAAGAAGAAATCCTGGGGAAATATGTTAATGGAATGCTGTAAAAGGTAAAGAGACAGTGGAAATATTTGTTGCTGAGAAAAAGACACTTTGTTCTTATTCTTTAATTTTTCTTACTGTTTTTTCCCCTCTGTTTATTGCGCAGAATCTGAGGAAGTATTTCTTTCTCCATCTATCTTTAAGTGGTGCTGAGGGAATGTTTATTCCAAGAGAATTTAGCCCCCATCAGCTATACACTTTACTGTTTGCGGCTGCCTTTGCTGCCAGAACTCCTGAGATACAGCAAGCTGCTTTTAATTACCACAGTAACCGTTAGGTGAGGCATATGGGGGCTAGTCAGAGTCATAAAATTAGTCAGATGATACGGGATTAGCTCTCAAGCAAAGCCAAGCTAGTTATGCCTCCCCCTCCTAGCACTTTTTGTAGGCCTGTCTTGGCTCATTTATACCATGGCAATAGGGTTAGTGAGTCCCTGGAAGGACGGGACAGAGTTGAGTATGTCTCTCCCCACCCCCGCCCCATTGCATCCTCAGGCATGTTCCAAACCTGGATATACACCAGTGAGGCTGTTCCAGGCTCAGCCCTCTGTGCCCATTCTTGAGCTCTTGGTCTATTTAAAAGAACCATGGGGGGGGGGGGGGGGAATCAGCATCTCTGGTGAACTTCTCAGTTTGGAGTGGGTTAGTGGGCCCAGGTGGGTTAGGTGTGCTGCTCAACCTTGTCCCTGCCAGGACCCATTGCAACTGCTGGGTAGGTGAATCCTCTGAAGTCCTTCAGAACAAGTCAACACTGAAGGCTTAAACTCCTCAGAATTAGTCAGTCTGTGTCATAGGGGTTAACTTTCTTTCCTGTGTGAATTAAATAGAGCACCAACCTCAACTCTGAATTTAGAAAGAGCAGATCTTCAATTGTTTAAAACAGAAAATGAATACGCCTGCATGCTCCCAGGGGGAATGTGTCTTGTTGCTTTAAACAGAACAAGTTAGACAGGTTTTACAATCTACAGTACTACTCAATCTCTGTAGTTACAGCCCTTGCCTCACATTGTTTATTTGCTCCAGTTCTATAGAAAGATTACTACTTACACAACTGTCCACAGATGTTGCGCAAAGTTCAGTGCATTACATCTTCTAAAAGGACCCTGTCAGTCATGTCAGGTTTATGATTTTTTTCCTTTCAAAATGATACAAGCATGTCAGTTTTTTCTCTCTAGTGATAGATTATAAAAGGTGCTTTTTCTACACTTTTAAGTTCTCTGAAAAGTTATCAAGCCACTAGGAACAATTAGAGATTCTTTTGCTGGGCCAGAGCCTCTGGCACAGCTATTTTTTTTGTGTATCTGATGAGCACAAAGCAAATTCAACTGAAACACACTGTCACAGAGCTTAGCTTATTGGCCCTTTCAAGTTTCCATAGGTTGGGTACCCTTAAAAAGAAAAAAAGTTAAATACCTGGCATTCTTTCCATTGACCAAATCCAGAATGAATTTGTATATGATGAAAGTAATGCTGAGGGATAGGAATGGAGAGGGAGCAGCTGTTGGAAGAACTCTGCTACCATGTACAGCAACCAGATCGAATGTCCTGTCCAGGGATGATACTTCTAACTTTTATCACTGTTTGTGATAATGCATCTTTAGATTAAATCACCAGCCCTTTCCAGTCAGAGCAGATTTGCTCTTCTGCTGAACTTAAAGGATGCAGGGACAAGAGAGGACAGTGGCAGCACAAATAACTTTAAGTGGTGACGTGATGGTGACATGGGAAGCCACAGAAGCAAACTAGCATGTAGATGTCCCAGAGGATATCTGAAGTGAAGGATGATAGTATCTTCTGTTAGGCTTCTGGGTGGTTTTTTTAGGGCCAGTACTGCTTGCCATAAATGCAGGCTTTAGCAAAGTTGCCCTAAAAAATGGGGGTGGGGAACCCATGCTCCTCACTGACCTGACCAGACAGCTATGTCTGGTAGGTCGCTCTCTTTGTCACCAACCACCAAAAACATCTTTGGGAAAGTCTTTCAAAAGCATTCTGTAATCACCAGCATATATCACAGCCCTCACACCAGTCATATTACCATCTCCCTCTCCATAGCTTTGTGGAATGCCTGCACATTGCTGGATAGCCCTACAGAGCTATCCAGCAGCACTTGTCACCAGGGAAATGGATTGCCATAATATTCAATATTGCTGCTCTGACTGATACCAGGCTAGTGGGTGGGACTGCAGCAGGTTAGATTTTTTTTGTAGAGAGAGAGGTTGAACAGTTAAAGAACCATGCCTCTAAGGAATTGGGTTTGCTATTTGGTCTGAACCCGTTAGGAAGCTACAATGCCTCCCAACAGGCATCGGCAATGGACTGACATAGGTGTGTATCCCATTAATCTAGGAGCCATACATGCTACAATGATTAAAGAGAATGCTCTGAAGCTGCTTAGTGTAGAAGAGGAGGAGGAAAAATTCATCAGGACCTGACTTCTCTCTGCAACTCCCAAATCAGACACACTGATTGTCCTAGGACTTCAAGCCACATGGAAGGAATTTTTTAAATAGCTGGCATCATGAATTAGGCAGGCATAGCATTGGATCTGCCATTGCCTGTGGTCACATACTTCTGCAGTTGTCTCAAATCTTGAGCTGGCCCTTAAAAACACATTTTTTCAGCAAGCAGGCAAAAGACAGACACCTCTGTGATCCTGCCAGTGGCATCTAATTGAAGATGTCATGCAGCAGAGAGATCTTAATGATGTCAGGGTCAACAAAGTCATGCAAGAGGCTGACTGATGCACAGATTATTGGATGACTTGTTCACAGATGACTCCAAAAATTTCATCTGAAATGGCACATCATTGCAGTTATTTTTCCACAAAGGTTGAATATGGATCCAATAAAATACAAATAGGTTTTGTGGATCCAGTGAAATACAAACAGGTTCACATGGAGTTACTCAAAACTCTGACCCCTACTTTGTCTGGTCATAGCATGGTACCTGTTGATATGACACAGAGTAACATCTGGGACTCTTGTCTGTCTAAGCAAATGGTTGGATTTCTGACCCAGGACCATCAGGACTGATTTGATGCAAATACTGATGTAATTGAAAAGCTGTTAGATAAACAGGGGACATTTCATCAATAATGTCTCGACTCCCGATTTCCTTGTCTGTCAATAGAATTACAGAGGTTTGTTATGAGGTTCATGTCCTGCTTGATCAACTGTAGAACAACTGGTGTGTAACCCTGATGGAAGTGCTACCTGCAGCCACATCCATATTTCCAGGGTCTTGGGGTGCTAATAGGTCTTGGTCTACTCCCACTCCAACTACAGGCTGGGAGCCACCACTCAGTGGAGTGCTCTCCCATGGGCCTCCCCGCACCAGATCACACACTAAATAAATATTTACAATAATTTATTATTTACAATTATAACTGAGAGAGCAACAAATTCAACATCCCATCAATAACAAACAATTTTCAATGAGCTCAAAAATAATCTATACCAGCAGATAGAGCAAATACTTAGCATATAGCAAAAAACAAATTTATTATCAACTTTAACACTCAGGCAACTTATAACAGGTATATAAACTTAATCAGCCAGAACCCCACAGAACCACTCTGCGCGCAGCGAAGTAGAGCTGTGCTTGCTCTGCCTCAGAAGAGGGGTGGCGATGCCGTCGTCTGGACAGAAGATGCGGGTGCCTGTCTGGCTCTCAGGTGTGGCTGCTCTGGAGACCAGGGTTTCTTCCCTTTTCCAGTCTTTCCAGGGTGCCTGCAATCAATCATACCATCTGCCAGACACTTCCCACTTGTTGGATACTTGGTCTAATGCTGATGATATGCAACTCAACATATGGCAAGATGTACTGATGTCTGAGACCGTGCATCTATGCTTGGAAGTCCTAAATGTCATGCAGATGTTGGAAGCTGGACAAGAAAACAGGCCTGATGATATTCCAGTTAAAGTCTTTGGGTGTATAACCCTACCTGAGAGCTTCTTCTGCCAAATTTGGGAGGATGGAGTTTTCCCTCCAGAGTTCAGAGATGCAACCATAAGTAATATGTACAATGAAGATGGAGATTTAGCTGCATGTAGTTCAGTCCTGAGGGATCTCACTGTTTGTGACTGCTGGTAAAATATTGGCACTCATACTCAACTGCCTCTTTCTATACATGTGGATTGAAAGCTCCCAGAGCTTTAGGTGTGGATTTAGAATGAATTGGGGCAATGGACATGACTCTGGTTGTGTAAGATATTCAACAGAAATATCACAAATGCATCTGCAATCTCTGTATGGTATTCACTGACTTCAAGAAGGTATGTGATAACTGTCATGACCCAAAGGGTATGATTGTGTGCGCGCGCTTTGGCACTGCAGAATTATTTCCCGCCACATGGAGCTTTCTTTGCATGGTGCAATTCTCAGTTGCATAGAGAAAACCCCGGTGCAAAGGAGTTCCCGCCACCCGTATGTAAATTTGTTTCCCACTATTGGCTGTTTCTAAATTATTCCCACGTGGCGGCTAGCGATTGGCTTGCTAGCCGTATAAGAGGCTTGAGCGGTTTCCGCCCAAGTTGGAGGAGGAGAACTTCACATCCATCTCATGAAGAACTCTAAGCGCGCTGTGGAGCCTAACAAACTCCGCGTGTGCCTTAAAAGAGGATACAGGGGCCTGATCAACCTCTAGCCTCTCCCCATTGCCGCCTAATCCCTCGACGTACCCCACCCTGCGCGCTTTCGGTTGGTCCACGGAGCCTAGCAAACTTCGTGTGTGTGTATCCAGAGCTCTGTCCAGGTTGTTTCAAGAGGCTCGAGTTTTCTGCGGGTCTTGTTCGAGTTTTGTTTTCATTTTGTAACTGCAACTCAAGAAAGTTTTTCCTGCCTGCACCGCGACCACCTACGGTGTAAGTAGAATAATCTTTAATCAACCTCTACGCGTCAGTGCCTAATTCTAGTTCACCGTGCCGACCCTTTTCCCCGGCTCACGTGCCCGGGCTGCTGGCCACAGCCCCTCGGCCCTGACAATAACATCTGTTAGTCTTACCTCTGGAGCCAGCTGGACAGGCTCAGGTGTCCTGAAAATATGTAATGGAGTTTAATTAGAACTCCATGAAAAATGTGCAACAGAGTAAGGATTTGTATTGATCTATCTGAGCCTTTCTCCAACTCCAATGGAGCGAAACAAGGTTGTAAGCTTGGACCAATATTGTTCAATTTGGTCTATGTAGCACTTGTGAAGCAGGTGGTTAATGACATTTTGGTTGATGTGATGTTAAGATTCCACTTCTCTGGGTCACTATTCAATTGTGCAAGACTTTGAGCAGACTAAAAACTCCCTATTGAAATGCTCATATAGTTGCCCTATGCCAGTTGTTCTCAACCTTTCCAGACCCAAAGCCTCCCTTTGGAAAATGCCAGCTCTTAGTTTTCACTCATCCTTTTTTGACCAAAGAAAAAGAACAGAGCAATTTTTCATGTTGCAAAGAACTCAGAAAGATCACAACAAATCAGAATGGTTTTGATACCATGGGTTCCTATTTGAAATGTGTTTATGTTAGAATAACTGCTCTATGCAGATAACTGTGTTTTAGTTATGAGCACATTCCAAACAGGACTTGCAGGTGATGGCTGACTTTGACCATTTCAGGCTTATAGTTTAACAAGACAGGGGCCATCTATTAGCTGGCACCCACCACTAGTTAGGTGCTGCCTACACTGCACCTTAGTGACTTCCTGTACCCATGATTTCTGGTACCTGGGCAGTGTGCAGACTTGGTATTGATGAAGAGCTTGTTTCCTGTATCCTGCAAGTAAATGCAGCCTTTGGCAAACTGACCAAGCAAGTTTGGAGGCAACAAGGAACCAAAGTCTCCATTAGAGGATTTTTAAAGTCACTTATTATTTTACTTTTTGGGTGTGAACCTAGATATTATACAGATGACAATTCCAGCAGCTGCAGAAAATCCACCATTGTTCATGTCACTCCCTCATGAGGATGGAATGGTGTGACTGAGTATCCTATGTTGAGGTTCTGCAATGGGCTGGTTGTTAGAGCTGAACCATTGATAATGGAGGCATTGTTCTATTGGGCTGGCTACGCTGCATGAAGCTGGAGTATGCAGAACTAGCTGCATGTGGCTAGCAAAAGTGAAGCCAGCCAAAGTTGAAGTTGTCCTACTGAAGTTCCATTTTGTGCACAGTAAGACAACCATGACTACTGGGAATTGCTGGCTGCATGGAGAAAGCCAGGGCATGTAAGGATCAAAAGGGCTGTGACCTCTTTAAGCAACAACGCAGCACTTATCTGCAAGAAAAACATGCTAGGTTTCAGCAACAGCAGCATAAATCATAGACTGCTCACCTGCCCTAGGACTATAGAGGGCATTACATGAAATATGGCCTTTTGTCATAAATTGGTCTAATTACTCATATATGAAGTCATCACATCACAGAGAATTCTCCAATGGATGTCTCCATCTGGTAAGAAGACTAGATTGAGAGGCCCTTCATGCCTTGGCAGAATCCTAGCTAAAACTGAGGGATTGATGACAATGACAATTAGAAATGTTACATTGTTATTTAAAGGGGACAAAAATCCATTAAATACAGTAAACTGTATCAACTATCACATTTCAAAGTGAAAATCTCTGCAGCAAGTTGGGAAGGGGATAGGACAGTTGCCCAAACCCCAAGAGACCAATTATCTATCAGCTCAAATGCTCACTCATAGAAGGGCAACTGGTGTTAAACTTCCCACATCGTACTGCCAGAAAGGGAGCTTTAAAGTTTGGGAAACCTAGGTTGACTAAAGGGCTTGATGAAGACAAAACAAAATGGGTGGCAAGAAAGATTCCAAAATAATGGAAGATTCATAGAAGATAAATCATTTAATTGTCTAATTCTAGATTCCTGTTCAATACTCCCCAAAGCCACATGGCTCCATACATGTGCAACATGACTTGGTACAAATTTCAAAGAATGTAAGTGGCAAATAGCATGATTTAGCTTCCAAAGAGAGAAAGAAGTACTGAAGCCAAATTATACCTCCTGGTGCCCTGAAATATATTCCCCTGCTCCAGAGGTAGCAGTTCACAGAAACTCCCCTGGAGAGAGAGTCTGATGAGAAGCAGAACACAGACGGCAGAATTCTAATAAGGACTCCCATTCATCATTCACAGCAGTAGATGGATATAACTTTATAAGCTGCAGCTATTTTAAATTCTAGGAGCAGGAGAATATTTAAAAAGTCCATCAATTAAAATATTATTAAAAATTTGAATAAAACAGTGAAAACTTTGGTAGACAAAATAACTTAAACATTTTAAAAGACTCCCAGGAATTAAAAAAAAAATACATATTTATTTTTGTACTCTAGTAAGTTATATTACCTTTTAGAATATGATATGGTAGAATATTAGGTCCAATGAAACTCAATGACCCTTTCTGGAAAAACATAAAGCTCAAAACTATTTTATATTAAGGTAACACAGATGAACAGCACTACAGACAAGATATTTTTTTTTCCTCTTTTGCAGGGTTAAAATATTCTGCATACACTAAAATGCAGTCATAGGAAGCTCTTTTCTTCCATCATGCTATTGCTTTTCTTGACCCCAACCAATCAGATGCTAGCTTTGTGATTACAGCCTAAATTAATTAATGCTGTAAACAGATGCTGTGTAAATTCCAGAAATTGAATTTAAATGAATTTACCTTTTACAGGCTGCACCCCCTGCCCTCAGTCTGTATACTTGCTTTATTTTAAGAAAGCTAGTTTTTCCTTGTGGGAATTTGGAAAAGCTTACCATGCTCAGCTTTCTTGAACTTGAAATGTTGGGTTCAGCTATTCACACCTGAATATTTTAATATCCTTCTCATTAAGAGACTTTGGAACCACTTTTGGTAGGGTAGGGTAGCTTAACCTTTCCCTTTCACCCCAACTTAGCAGGGATGAACTTGAAGCACAGCATAAGGGAGTCAGAGAAGGTACTCCCATCCCTGGAGCAGGAAGGCTAAAAGAAAATCCCAGAGCAAGCAAGGGTCAGTGGAGTTATTTGCATCAGTTATGTCACCTTCAGAAAATGGATATTCAGTCCTAGTAGAGCCAACAGAAAGGAGGAGAAAGGACAACAGATAATGTGGAAAGTTAAAGTGAAAATTAGTAGATTATGTTTTCTGTTTAAGAAGAAACTTAAAGATGAAATGGCCAGAAATAAATGTAAATTCTTATTTCAGCATATCAGATAGACAAAACATGAAAGGTAAGTTATTGCATCTACTGAATCATCATCACAGTGAAGAATAGGAACAATGCCCAGAAGATAAATAGTTTCTTTGTATGTCTTCATCAGAAAGGGTATGGAGAAAGAAGTGTTTCTATGCTTAGCTTGTTGCTTTTATGTAATAAAGATGAGAGCCTCTGTCTAAGGTTGAATTGTCCAAAAAGGTACCAGGAAACGGAAACCAACAGAGTACTCTCACTGTTAACACTGAATCGAAGACAGAGGGATGCTAGGGAAATATAAAAACCAAAACTGCAGAGAATCACCAAGGCCATCATCAATGCAACTATAAATTGTGAGCAGAGTTTCTGAATAGGACATCATATTCCAACACCCATGTTTCCGAAAGATTTCACCAGGTGGATTTCTTCTGAACTAGTTTACAAGCCAGATGGACAAGGGTGGACAATGGAAGTGGGCACTAGCTAATACAGAGGATACATGGGCAGAGATAGGGATGACAGGGGAAGCTGTACAACTCCAAATGCTCTCTGTTCTCAAATGCAGACACATATCTGCTATTGTGGGAGGCTGCATGGAAACCACCTGCCTTTTTTCTACGTTTCCATGGCAGCCTCTGAGGCAACTGACAGCAGAAGGGTTAGCATATTTCTCAGACCTACTTGTCTGTCATGAGGTCCTGCCACAGCAAGAAGATATTGAACAGGAAGTCCCAGATCTGACCATCTTCTCTAAAAGCATGTGAAAGACTGAGACATTGCAGCCAGATGATTTTATCTAGTTCTGGTTGCACTTTGTTCGGGGAGGGGGGCGGGGGGGGGGGGGGGTTCTGTGGCTGGGCCCTCAAGGACTGTTTGATCAGTAGAATGATCACTAGAACAAAAGTAAATTAATTTTTGGCTTTATGCAGAGGCTATAATATGTATAATATATATACCAACTAAAAAAATTGACATTTTAAATTAACATCAGGCTCTTTACTTAACTTGTAATTTCAACTATATAAATCTATAAGTGGCTACATTGCCTACTTTCCTAGCCCAAGTGTGTGCTCGTTCCACAACACTGCCTTCTCAAGTAGGGCCAAGGAGGTGACCCTCCCCCTCTATGCGACACTGGTCAGGCCACAGCTGGAGTACTCTGTCCGGTTCTGGGCACCCCACTTCAAGAGGGATGTGGACAACATTGAGAGGGTCCAGGGGAGGGCCACCTGCATGATCCAGGGACAGCAGGGCAGACCCTACAATGAGAGGCTACGGGACCTGAACCTGTTCAGCCTTCACAAGAGAAGACTGATGGGGGACCTTGTGACCATCTATAAACTCACTAGGGGGAACCAGAAGGGTTTGGGGGAGACCTTGTTTCCCCTAGCGCCCCCCAGGATAACAAGGAATAACAGCCACAAGTTGTTGGAGAGTAGGTTTAGATTAGACATCCGTAAGAGCTACTTCACAGTCAGGGTGGCTAGGATCTGGAACCAACTTCCAAGGGAAGTGGTGCTGGCTCCTACCCTGGGGGTCTTTAAGAAGCAGCTTGATGCCTACCTGACTGGGGTCAATTGAGCCCAGTTTTCCTCCTGCCAAGGCAGGGGGTCGGACTTGAAGATCTACAAGGTCCCTTCCGACCCTACTTCTACGATTCTCCTGTCACCCCATAAAACAGATTCTAGTGACTTCAGTCCCCACAACCAACATTACAGCTTGCCTTCTTCATTTTTATAATGGCCATTTGACTCTTCAGCAAAGTCAGAGTCTTTGTATCTAGCATGTTTTCCCCTCACTTTGCCTTCAGAGGTGATACCAGAATACCATTGCCCACTTTTTACTTTTAATTTTTCCATTTGATACTGGAAGTTCAGTAAACTGGGATGATACTTCTTGCATTTCTGATCGGGATGTTGACTCCAGATGATTTTTTTTTCCTCTCTCATCATTCCCCTCATGGACAGTTCTTTCAATATTCATCAGATAGTTTCTGTTTGCTCTATAAAACAACTCCTTCCTTGGTCCCCACAATATAAGATTTGGTAGTTGTATGGTACTTAATCACCTTTTTAGTTTTCCATGTCTAGTTCCTGCCAAAGTTTATTAAGGACCTCAAAGTGTTGTAGTGGTTCTTTCTTAATTTTTATTTCTGTAGCTTAGCACACCTCACTGGACTGGACCATATCTTCATTTATAAATGCATACATACTGTCCGTCCCTGCCTGGCCAGTAAATGGCATCTCAGGATCTCTTTTTTACATAGCTGTGCTCCTAAATTGCTTTGATGAATAGTAGCTAAGATCTCCCTTCTGAGGCTCTCTGGCACTATGATTTTCAATTTTAAGGACAAGTTAATTTTGTAAACTTAATTCCTCTCTGCAAAACCAATAGGCATCCACCAACACAGTAACTCTTTTTTCATTTTTTAACATATTAAAGCACTTCATCACTGGGGGTGCCGTAAGCAGTTCCTTCAAGAAGTCTGTATGCCATCTCATGCTTTGGCATCCAGGCCAGTTCACCAGTTCTTGCCTACTATTGTGTTAAATTAGCTGTTACTGTAGATGCATGTGGAATAAATTTACCCTGCTAAGTTATCTATTCTTTACCCAAAAAAGTAACCAGTCTTTGCAATTCAGTCTTGCAGGTTCTGTGACCATTGTTGCAGCAATTTTTGAGTTATCAGTGTCACAACCCAAGGGTGTGATTTTTGTTTTGTGAGTGCTTCGGCACTGCTAAATTGTTCCCGCTAAATTGCAGCTTCTTTGCATGGTGGAGTTTTCTGCTGCAGAGGAGAACACCGGTGCAAAAGAATTCCCGCCACCAGTAGCTTTCTTTGCAGGGTGCATTTCTTTGTTGCAGCATAGAAATGCACGTTGCAAGGAGTTCCTGCCATTCGTATTCAGATTTGTGCCCCACCATTGGCTAGTTCTAAATTATTCACACGTGGCGGCTAGCGATTGGCTTGCTAGCCGTATAAAAAGCTTGAGTGGTTTCCGCCCAAGTTGGAGGACTCCACGAACATCAGGAGGAGGAGACTTCACGTCTCATGAAGATCTCTAAGAGCTGCGGAGCCTATTGGACCCAGCGTATTTCAAGCAGGCAACAGGGGTCTGATCAGCCTCTAGCCTCTCCCCGTCACCGAGCGCAATCCTCGACATATCCCTCTTCCCTGCACGCAAAAAAGGATCCACCGAGCCTAGCAAACTTTGTGTGAGTCTATTCAGAGCTCTTTACTTCGAGTACTTTCTTCGGTTGGCACGACAGGCTCGCGGTTTAGAGCCTCCAACCGGATGGGCTAGAAGAATGTTCACGGGAAGGAACTCTAGTCCGCCTCTCTTCTTTTCTATCTGCAACTGTAACTCAAGCAAGTTTTCCAGCCTACACTGTGACCATCTTCGGTGTAAGTAAACAATCTTTAAATCAACCATTGCGAGTCCGTGCCTAATTCTAGCGTGTCGCCTGTTTTCTCCGACCCAGCATGCCCGGGCTGCTGGCCACAGCCCGCGCAGTGCGAAAAAGGGCCCGGATTGCTCCCGGCCCGCACAATCAGGTGTTGGACATTCTTTTGACAAGTAATGCTTCAAATATTTTCTCAGTCAGAGCCACTTTGTATTTGTTCCTATTCAGCCCGATTCCTTTCACATCTAACCAAAACTCTGTCTTCATGGTCCCTACATAAGCATATCATCTGGTATGTTTACCAGACTGTCAAATGTCGCTTGTATTACTCCTGACTCTGCTTCAAGAGCTAGACACCAAAAGGAAGCCAGGTAAACCTATACCTGTCGAAGGGCATACTGAATGTGCAAAGTGTAGAGCTTTTGTCATCTAGCTGTACTTGCTAAACCTACTACCAGCATCAAAGACAGGGAAAAATCTACCTTCTGCTTACCTGTGATTTCTTCTACATTAAGCAACTGAAAGCATTCTCTCCTTATTGTTTTGTTTGGATCCAAACATGCTTATATCATGTCTCCCTGGTTTGCTCACAATATCTATAGGTGCTTGCACTTTCACAAAAAGTTATATATATTACAATTCTTTTGTATTTTTTCTTCCGTATCTAATAATGCTATGAAATTTTATAAGGTGCCTGTATTACAAGTGGCACTTGTGAGTTTATCTTTATGGTGTGTTTATCTGGCAAGCACTCTAAACCTTGAAATATTTTGTATTTTCTAAGAATGATACAATCATCTTTTCTTGCTTTACTACATCAACTCTTTGTATTACATTCAAACTTACCACAGCTAGTAGGTGCAGTATGGCTTGTTTCAAATACTACCACCCAAACTCCCAGGAATGCTCTTTTATTCCAATACTCAGAGGATAAATTAAATTTACCACATACTTGCATTTTTTCCCTTGTGCTGATTAATAACCAAATACTTGAGCTGCAAGGTAGCTCAGCTGTTAAATCATTATACAATTTTAGAGACATCACATTGGTCTGAGCCCCCTTATCAACTTTAAATCTCACTATATTATAACAGTTAAACAGATTTACTTACCACTCTTCAGAAGGCTCAGCACTTGTCATACCTACATACAGCTCATGTGATTGCTTATGCCTCTTCAAGGATAAAAATCTGCTTCCTTTAGTAGGGAACATGTTGACAGAACAATTACTTTTGCCATATCTATGGCATCCTTGCCCATGTTCAGGACCGTTTCTTCCAGCATGACTATAGCCACATTTAAAACAACCTTTTAGTGCCTCTAACCTATTTTCATTTCTTTTGGTCTCAGGCTTCTATTGGCAAAAGGTTACCAACTGGTCCCTGACTTTACAACTGAGTATTAAATATGAGCTTATCTGGGAAAGTGAACACTTTTCTGGTTCACCCAATCCTTTCAATTTTTTGCCATCATTTCCATTGCTTGCCATATCTACAGCACATCCAAGAGTTAAGTCAATCTCTCCTGAAAACCTTGCATACAGTGGGTCTGGTAAGATTTCTAATGAGGGATTCACACAGCCTCCAAAATTCACAAGTTTGTGCTGGCAGTTTTAATTTAGTCATATATTGGTCTATATTTTCCCCTACTGTGTGACTTCTTGTGACAAATTTATGTCTCATACTTCATGTTTTTTTTACTTGGTATGCCCCAAATTTATTAAGATTTGCATTTTTTTTCTCTGTTGGGATTTTTAAAATGAAACGTGTTAGATATTGCTTTCACTCTTTCACCTGCCATATGAAGAAATAATGGTTTGCAGTAGGGCTGTGTGAAGCTTCAGTTGCTGATTGGATTCAGAGGAGATTTGGCCTGATTCGGCAGCTGAATCTCTGAATCCGAATTGAATCAGGAGACCAATAAAAAGGTCCGAATCAATTTGAAGCCTCTGAATCAATTTGGAAAAGATTTGAAGGAGATTCAGGCAGTCCCCACTCGCTGCCCCAGGGAGCTGGACCCAGGCTGTGTGCTGGTAAGTGGGGGGGAGAGGCACTGGTAGAGAGGGGAGGGGACCATGGGAGGGCCCATTGACAAGGGGCAGCCATTGATGGGGCTGGGAGAGTGGGCAGGGGATGGGACCTGTTCGATTCGGAGATTCGGCCAGTTTGGTAGTGGCCAAATCTCCGAATTGATGCTGGACAGCTATTTGAATCACCAAACTGAATCACTGTCCCCTGAATCAGCCAAATCCAAATCCAAAGCAAATACTAGCTGCTTCGCACAAGCCTAGTTTGCAGCTTTCCACGTTTTGGTCTGCACCACTCGAATTGAGGTACTAAACCAAGTGAATCTCTACTCTACTTCATTGCCTTCTTTTGTCCCTCTCCATACAACACATCTGGTGACTTTAGTTCCCACTTAAAAGTCCCTGCCATCATTACAAATGACATGGAGAAGTTCTGATTTGCTAGTATTAGTCCCATTACTTTTAACCAAAGGTTTCTTGCGTAGCCCTTGGAATAGTGAATTTGGAAGAACATAGAAGCCAGCCATAATGCCAGTCTAGTGCTGAAGGGCTCAGGTCTGATGTCCCAGCAAACATCAACAATAGAAATTTCTCTCATGTTAAAGTACTTGCTTTGTGATACCTTCAACCTGTCGTGGCTTTAGCAGCATCTATGGAAAAAAACCACTTTCACTGCAGGTACTAGTCATTCAGTCTCTTCGAAAGAAATCTTTTAAGATTTCACTGACAGGATCCTTTGAATAAAAACACTTAGAAGAAATAATCTTATTAAAGTTACACAAACTGGCTGCTTTCACTTCAGGAATTTGTGGAGTATGGAGGAAGGAGAGGGTAGCACGTGGAATATTTGAGGTTCAGGATTACTCAAACTATTACCATATTATCTTGCATATAACATGGCCCTAGATAAGATACACACTTTGCTTTTGAAAGGCACAATGAAGAAAAAAAAAAAGATGTTTCCTTGAAAATACTGGTAAGTAGCAATACGTATCTGTGTAGGAGCAGCTAGGGAGCCCAGTGTGATCATTATGCTCCTCCCTATAGAGCATGTGCGGTATTGCATTTGCTTTTCCCTGGCAGAGGCACAGGTAGCAGAAATTGCTTTTACCATATTTCTTAGCTTATAGTGTACACTTCAATTTCTAATTTTTGGGAAATAAGAATTCATCTTGTACACAATAAAATAAATTTGCCTGCTAAGCCATTTGGCTTTTTCTGGGAAGTTCAATTCAGAATTTAGTACACTGTCAAAGGAAAAAGAAAGAGGTAAAAGTGACTTTAATTTGACTTTGGAGGGCAGGTTATCTCCAGGAGCTCTTTCTTGAAAGATCTGAAACAACTTTCAGCTAGCTATATGTGAACTGTCTGCCAGTTTTTCCCCTCAGAACTTCAAACGTGTCCAGAGAAAAGAGTTCCCCTCTTGCTTTTTCTGGTTTGGGACTCCCTCCTTAGACTGAAAACTTGCTTTCCTCCAAAGAAGAGTTTGATAATTTTGAAACCCTGTTCTTTTCATTTCCTCATGGCCCTCTTGAATTTTTTAAATTCTTTCTTTTCCATTTCAGCAGGGGTTTTAGTTGTGGATGTGAGCTTGCCTTTTTTTTTTTTTTTTTTAAACTTCGCTGCTTCCTTTGTCCAGATTCCAGCTAAAAATAAATAAAATCCATGATGACATCTGAGGAAGAGAACTAGATATAATTATTCCCCTAAGGAGAACCTTGGACAGAAGACAGAAATCTGGTCTCCTTACAAACTGTTGATCACAAATTTCAGAAATATGCTGTCAGTATATTCTCTAGTTCAGAAGGGAAGAAAGCCATGACCAACTTGGAGCAATGCTCACTGAGCTTATTTTACCTGGGAAGCATTAAGAGAGGGGAAGAAAGACCTCAGAGGCCCTTCAGATTTGCCTCATGTACAAAGAAAATACACTAGGAGACCCATCAGCTTATCACTCAACTCTGGCTCCCCTAAATATTTCTGAAAATATTAAGCACTAGTGCTCTAAGCTACCATGACTACTTCATGAAGGAATAGATCATTTGATTTATTGCCAAAAAGATGAGAACCATGCACTTTTATAACACAGGCAGAACTAGCCAATGAGAACACAGTATAGAATGTTTATTTAATGTCATAGCTTACTGTGTCACACTCATACATGCCATATTTTGATTTGATCTTTTCAATTTTTATGGGCTTTTCCTCAAATAGTGTATATTAAAAACATTTCTTTTTCCTCTAGCACTTCCTGTTTTTTTTCTGGTTCAGTTTCAGCACATTCTCTGCAACATGGCCCACCCTAACTACTGCAGTTCATTTCCTCCTCATATTCTTTTTCAATTATTAATTCTATGGCACTAGTATCATATTGCTCCTGTTATAGGCCCACAATTTCCTCCTCCCCCCACTCACAAGAACCATAAAAATCACCTGACACACACAAAGTTAACCTATAATTGTGTCGTATTGAATGTAATAGTTTGAATGTTTGTAATAGTTGCCCATTAGCCAGTTTAGGAAAAAGACAAGATTCATCTTCTTATCTAGGCCATTGTTTTGGGCTATGTGCGGAAGGTCCTGACTTTGCTCAAAGTCTTAACTTTTGAATTTTATCTTTAGAGACCTTTAACAAAGATAACCTAAAAATGACCCTTAAGCAAACATCCCACATTCCGAGAGATCAAACCCTAGGGCCTTTGACAAGATTGGAAATAAAAGTCAATTCAGTGATATGGAAATTCCTCAAAGTAATTAAAATGGTCAAGAAAAGAAACTGATTACCAAGCAAAAGATTCTGTTAAAAAAGATCTGAGCCCAAATTTGGGAGTAGTGACAGGTTTGGGTAGGAGGGGCCCAAGACGGCAACTCACTCAATAAAAACTGTAACCTACTGTCCCAATTTGGAGGTAACCTCACTTGCAGAACAATGAAGGAAGAATCGCAAGTGTAGGCTGGATCAGACTGATCACCCGAACCACCCTCTCCGTGAACACGAATCTCTTAGTTCACGCTGAAGCCGCGGAGCACCCGAAAGGGACTGAAGGAAGGGGACTTAAACCTATCAGTATTGAGGCCAGCCCATTGAACCGCACTGCTGAGGTCAGCCCATTGAACCGTACTGCTGAGGCCAACCCATTAAATTGTACTACTGAGGAATGAAACCATATTTAGGTGTTTGGCTTCTTGGAATTCCAGGAATGTAAGTATATTATGAAAAATAATAGTATTGATTCAAATTTAACTTTTAGTTGTAATTGTAGTTGTTTTTGTAATACTACTTCTTATAGCATTATTTGGGAAGGAAGTGCATTTGGAGCATTGTTTCTGATATATGTAGTTATTGTGTTCTTAATGTTTGTGGCATTTCTTAAAGCTAAGCAGTGTTATATGCGTAGCAAAGAATTTTAAAATAAAATTGTGTTGTATGAATTAAGAGTATAATCATTGTGAAATCATGCAATCAACTAGATACTCCCCCAGCCAGTGCATCAAACGAATCAGTAAGTTGTGTGGGATTTTCTCTATTCCATAACCCACTAGAGACAAATTGGAACAAAAGGATTCTAACTATATAGAGCAGGTGACACTGCACAGTCAGAATGGCTGGCTCTTAAGGGTGCCATGCAGGATCATTTGTTCCACCCCAACCATGACAAGATTCCATGTAGTGCCACAAGATTTTAGGTGGAAGACAATAAGATAAGCTTTGGGCACAATTATCTTTGGTATAGAGTGGTGGTGCTTGGCCTGTGGGGCTCTACAGTGCGAGTGTGGGAGTGGTAGTGGTATTAACTGTCTCAGTTCTGAAAGCCACCAAATTTCCAGGCCCATAGGAAGCCCCACAGGCCAGATGACTAGACTCTGCGTACCAAATTCCACCAGTGTGCCAGGTTGCTCCCTGGCATCTAGGGTCACTTCAACATGCCAGACTGCACCCATGGGCCAGCCCTGTGCCATTCATTCAGTCCACAGGGATGGAAGGTCGAGCACTATTGGTATAGAGAATGACCTTTTTAAGTTCACATTTTTAGTCCATTTAACCCATTTGGATTCTTTGTTGAATTATTTGATTCCACTGTGGGATTTTGCTAAAGCAATGGCAGTTCAGAAGCTTTCTCTGTAGTTATTTACCTCAACCTAGTGAAAAGGCTGCTTTCCTTAAAATTGAACCTGAAAACTTGGAGCCAACAATGTACATATATAGAGGTCCAGTTTGAGATAAGGAAGGAAATCTAATGAGCTTGGCAATATATAGCTTGAGTGAGGGCAAAGAGCATGGGTTCTAAGTGGTAAGTAACAGGGGATCAATTCAAGGAGGAGGAGGAGACAGACAGACAGAAAGAGAATGAATTACTGCAGTGACCAATGAAACACAAGTTTAGCTATGCCATTTTGGAGTGGAAAGAAACAAGAACAAGGCAGCCAAACAGGAGGTCTAAATGAAGACTGACACACAGCTCAAGATTTTGCAAGACTGAGTTGGAATGCCTTCTTTCCAAAGGCGCTTGGATGCTTTATCTTGCTGGGATTATTTGACCCCAGCAGACTTCCTGCCTATGGCAGGGAGGTTGGCTTGATGATCTTGCAAGGTCCCTTCCAGCCCCATATGCCTATAAGTCTACGAGGGCTTAAATAATTTAAAAAGGTCCATACAGTTTTTAGACCACAAACTGATGGCTGGGGAAGTAGAAACAATCTAACCCAGTCATCTTGGAACAAATGTTCTATGGGACCCAAGCCATTTTACTTCCATGCACTTGGTCTGATAAGATATCACCCACAAAATACTTTGCTTCCCACATATTTCCTGGACTATCACAGCTACATCACTCCTTAATGTGTCATAGCCAGTCTTCATTATTTTTTCCTCACTTAAGTAGGCAGGTGATGCACAAGCAGTGGGTTTACATCTGCTGCCATGGAATCTTTTCTGATATATGTTCCTCAGGCCAAAATTCCTGCCCTTTTCTCTCACCCCTAGATACAGTGAGGGTAGATGGATGCAAGTGCCAGAAATACAATATGAGAAGGTGGAAGAGAGGCAGAGAGACTACACCGAGGATAGCTAGGAGTAAAGGAACGAAAAAAAAAGTGTGGGGGAGGTGTGGGAGAGAAGACAAAGGATGAGAGCTAGGAAAGGGATCTAAGAAGGAAACTAAGAAGGAAGGAAAGATGAGTAGAATAAACACAGAACAGCAAAGAGTAAGCAAAGCTTAGCAGAACAGAAAACTTGAGGACAAAAGTAGAAGCTTTAAAATAGATCACCTCCTTGGAGGAAACAATTAGGCTTTTAACAAGGTAAATCCTGATTTTTTACATTGCACAGCTTAGTATACAAGCAAGCACTTCACACACACACACACACACACACACACACACACACACACTCTCTCTCTCTCTCTCTCTCTCTCTCTCTCTCTCTCTCTGCGAAATGCTGGCTCAGATATTCAGTGATACAACCTCTCCTTATTTGTATGCTTTAATGAGCAGTAAAGTATTTAATGCTGACATTTAAAGTATCTAGAGTTGAGTGAAAACCATTGAAATGAATGGGGTCATACTTCCCAGCTACTGTTTCAGGCTCTCTGAAAATTCAGTCAGCTACCCCTGCTACTTACACTCACACTATGTTTTGAAGGTTTGCTTCATCCCAAGAACTAGCTTATTTTAAAAAAATATGGGGATAAAACCAAAAAACAGCTGACATGTCTTTCTGCATTACACCACTTAATCCAGGCCTGCTCACCTGCCAAAAATTGCCTCTCAAATTTTGATAAATGTTTTCTTGTATTTACTTATTACATGCAATGAATACCTCACTGTATTATTTGTCTTTACAGGGAATAGTGTTCTCATTTTTCATTCCAAAAGCAGGAATGGGTTTGATTTGTTGGCTGCTGGCAGCTAAGCCAAGTCCCTATCTGAGCTTCTCTGACTCAGCCGTCTTTGTAGCCAGAAGTTATATGCTGGAAGCCATTGGAAGCACTGTGACAATATGGAGAGCTACAAATATAAAACCTGTTGGATCCTACCCTTCTTTGAAGAGGTTTCATTGCAGTGCTTCAACTGTATACAGAAGTACAACTGCCTTCCAGCTAAAGTGTTACTATGATGCACTTTAGAATGATCTCCATTTCACCAGGGTCATTTTTATATGGTTCAGGTTAATTTGTAATGCAATGGCATTCTCTCTCATCTGTCCACTCAGTTTTTAGTGCTTTAAAGTTGTTCAAAATACTATAAATGTTAAATCTGTCAATGGCCTTAGTTATCGGCACCTATAAGTAAGTATTCTGTCAAGATACCTTGACAGAACTTGGCACCACCATTTTACAGAATCTGACTAGATAGGACATGTAAGATTGGAGTACATCTATACTACCCATTTGAAGTACTCCCAGTACAGGCAGCCCTCGACTTATGTTTCGAGTTACAATGTTTCCCATTTACGTTTATAAATTGACACTGTTTCAACTTTATGACGTCAATTTTGACTTTACAACACTTGATCCGATGTGACGCCATGCCAGTGAACAAGTTCGCCGCATTGCTCATCTCCCTGAAAAACATCTGTCCAAACTTGCTTGGACACTTTCTTTAAGAAAGCAGACAAGACTCCAGAAAACCTGCAGCCAAGACTTCTGAGAAGACTCTAGCTAAGACCCTTCAAAAAGTCTAGCCAAGAGCCTTTCAAAAAGTCCAAAGTCACCTCAAAGAAGTCCTTCCAAATCAATGATTGCTATTTACAATATAAATACATTAATGTAGCTATATTACTCGTATACAATTGATCAAATACAAAATTCTGGGGTATTTTTGGTGAAAATAGGGCATCGGGGCTTGGTTCAGGAACCAATCCCCCATTTGTAACATTGTTTCTTATGAGAAAATTGGTTCTGAATTACAACATTTCGATTTAAGACGTGGTTTTTAGGAACCAATTGTGTTGAAAGTCCGAGGCCTGCCTTTATAACATCACAGGCTCTACAAAGGATAATAAACATGTTATCTAAAGAAGCTTCTTCCTGCCCCAATCCTTTAACTCAATGAAAAACATGAGATCTTATGAAACTTGCTCTTTTTAAAACCATGCTGTTAAAATGACGATACGTTTCGTTACTTCTTATGTATTCAGATTTTTTCCAGTGTTAAAAAAGGACCAAAGTTGAATTTACCTCATTTTAATCACAAAAAGCAGTTTCTCCCTATTTGGTAGATAATACATACCACATTTGCCCATTTCCTTTGCACTATACAAGAGAGATTTTTCAAAAGTAAATGATAGCTGTTCAACAGATTATTTGATTATTTCAGGACTCTGGGATGTAAAAATCACTCAGAACTGCTTCATTTATTATTTATGTTCTGTCTAGTGAAAGTAAATAATAAATCCCTTCATATCACCATATCCTTAATTTAAAAAAAAAGAACAAAACCCCTCTTTTTTTACACTGCTCCTTTTGGGATTAGGCTCCCCCCCTCCATTTTTTGTCTGTTCATACTTTTCCTGTAAGGTTTTCTTTTCCTTTCCAACTCATTTCCTACACGTACCATGCCCACTTTTCTTCAAAGCCATGCTTTAATCTTTGGATAAATTATGAAATAATCAACCATTTCCTCTTCTTTCAATTTTCCCTAACAAATGAACTCCATTGCACCTCAAGTAAGCCTTTTAAAATTATCCATTTCTCAATCTATAGTTTTAATACTTCCTCCCTAGTATCATGCAACTATGTTATTAATTTTTTTTGGAGAGTTGCTTCACTGAAATGCAGTATCTTTATTCCAAGGAACCTATTCTTTACTATGCTGAATTCAAATTCTTAGCAAAAGGGGTATGAAGTTGTCTTCTTAACAAGTTGGGAACTTCCGAGCCATATTTTGCAGTATACATTATTCAACATGTATGTATGAGTAGAAAGAAGTAGGTAGCCATGTTATTCTGAAGTCAAGCAGAAAGTAGGGCAAGGTGACATCTCAAAAACTTGTTCAGAAAGGTGTAAATTTTCATAGGTGACAGTCTTTGTTGAATGCACCTTTTTGAATGAGTCTTTAAACATACCACACTGCCTTGCTGCCTGCCTGACATGCATTTGAACAGTCAGTTCTATTTACATAGACCCCAATACTAGCGGATGTGAACACGAACACTGGTGAATTTAGTCTCAGAGCACCCATGTAAGATAGAGGTGTTAACTCATTTTACACATCTGACATAAGGTCCAGAGAGATTAAATGGGTTGTTGAGAAGTTTTTGATAGGGTCAGAAATGAACCTATAATTTCAGCCTCCAAGCACAATGCCTCAAACAGAAGACACCCCCCTCCCTCCCCCCGCCTAGTATACAACATTCATTTGGTTTCCAAACTTCTCAATGTTTAGGAGCTTATTTGAGTTTCCTAAAACTCTGTGGTCAAGACCAGATACTGGCTGCTATATGCCATTTCTTTTTAATTCCCTTTATCCTTTACCCCAACTTTTTTGCTGTTACTTTCTATTCATCATAAATTTCTCTCTCTTTAGTTTTAATGTGCACTTCTCCCCCCCTCTCTCTCCATCCTGTATGATTTGTACTCTGACATTCTGGAAAAGGAGAAGGGAAGGTCAATGTGGGTGCTTGGGGCTTTGTAGTACTCCAGTATCAAATGTCAGGGTTTGGAGTACTGATAATTATGAAGGAATCAACCAAATGGTCTGGGGCATCTCAGAGACATTTTTATAAGAAAGAACTACCTATTAATTCTATTACACTGTGACATCTATTTTGCTGGCCAAAACAATTTGTAACAATAAGCAAATGGGCCAATCATTCACTTAACTATTGTACATCTGTTGAGCTCAAAGACTGAAAAAGAACAAAAATGAAAGTTAGGTTGGTTTTGGTTCCTGACTCCTGCTCATAAGTCACTTTTCTTCACAATTTTAGGGCTTATAAGTAGAGACCTACTTAATTTGCAGTTTGTAAATTTTATGGAAACCGCAAAATCCAGGATTGTCCATGAAACAACAACAACAAAAAAACCCTTAATAAAAATAAAATACTGGCTCCCTGGTGGGAGCTATCCTCTTGTCCCTCCTCCCCCTGCTGGGGCCTCTGCCAATCAGCACTGAGCGCAGAGCCAGAAGAAGAGCAGGCAGCTGTCAAGATGGCAGCTGCCCCTAATCCCTTGTCCCCCTGGGGCCTCTTTACCAATCAGCACTGATGGGCATGGCCACTATGAAACCTGGTAAGTACCACCACAATTTAAAGAGACCCCTACTTATAAGCATTCAGAGAGTATGAGACCGTATGCCACATGCCTCATATTTTAAAGTAGCAAAATATTGGTATACTGCTAATACATTACAATTAATATGTTAACTTGTGCCTTTTTAATAAAATTGAAACAAAAAGTAGTCTAAATTACAGCAGCTTATAGAGCTAAAACTGTCCACATCTCAGAAGCATACTGTAATTGAGATAAAAATTATAACTGCAAAATGTTAATGCTTCATAGACATTTAAAGCCACAAAAAACTTCAGTTAGGTTGCTCAGTTGTTTCTGATCTATCTTGCCTCCAGCTTCACTGCTGTAATAAAAACTTTTTTTCATAGAATGTGAGAATATCTCCTTTCTAAGTGAAGAAAGAAGCTACAAAGACCTTTGGTTAATACAGATTAGCCCTTTTCCTGGTTAGTTTCCCTATTACTAAGAAACAAGAAGATCTTTTGTTGTCTTTTGCAGTTGAGGTTGGTTGTCTTACTTGTATTTGGGTTTAAAGCTACCATAAATGTGTAGCTTTTCAGCTGCAGCACAGGATCTCAGGATTACAGTATTTATGACTGTACAAAATATGTAATTAAAAAAGCAATTTGTAGAATTGGTTATCAAAAGATGCTTCTCATTTTAAATGAACCTCAAATATTTGCTTCCTCACTCCTAGTTCATAATTTGGCTGGCAAGAGCATAAGAGTTGTCATACCACCTTTTTAATTGCTATCCTTTTTTGTTTAACAGCTATAAATGATTCTCATCAATTTTTATAACTATGGCAAAACTGTACTTAGCCAAGCTGTACTGATTCTTGATTAAACCAGACTTTCTCCTTTTGAAATTACAAACATAAGAGGCAATTGTTTTTAGTTATTATTTTTCAAAATATATTATCTGCACACTTTATGCCTGTAACACCTCACATTGATTACAGGAAAATATAACAATGCAATCAACAAGGGTAACCCACTAGGAATAAGAATTCTGTTCATTTGATGCAGAGCTTTATGCATCAGTCAACTCTGATCGATAAGAAAACTATACATTTTGAAATTCAGATTTAATGTGTTTTCAACGAACTGCTGAGAAAGAATAGGAGCAACTTAAAATAAATACTGCAATAATTCATACTGAAAATTGTTACAGTGATATATTGTAAAGTTGTCCTAAATAAACCTAGTGCTTCAAAAATTTTACCAATGAATTTGTATTACAAAATATGTGAAAATACAATAAGATACCACAAACAATGTCCTTTTTGGGTCAACAATGACACCAAGATGACTAGCTCTTATATTTAGTTTGTTAACTGTATGTATTGAAATGTACAAATCTCAGTTTGGTTGAATTCTAAATACCATCCCCACTCAAATGTATGTTTAGCTTTCTCATCCCTCCTCTAAAACTACTGCCAAACCTTCTGTCAAAACCAATATTTTTCTTAGACCTTTATGTTTAGCCATTACTTATTTTCTACTACTATGTTTTGGCAGCAACTATTTATTGGTCTGTTATTGCAAAAAGTGCAATATAACAATAAACCAGTCTGAAGGTCATTTTATATCTTGAGGATACATACCATATATTTCTTTAAAAATAATCATACTTTTGTAAGCAATACTTTACAGTAGACACCTCAAATCTACCATAGATGTAAAACTTAAAACGAGAAAAATTTAGGCTCTAAATCTTTATACACATATTTATATTCAGATTTCTATATATATTATATATATACACACACACAAGAGTATATATAAAATATATATAATCAGATTCAAAAACTGAACAAAAACTGGGCACTGTACATAATATCTTTTTAAAACTCAAACAATAGAAAAACTTTAAACATTAAACAATTTTAATAAAAGTTTCTGTACAATGCTAAGCAGTTTTATTTACATATAGAAAATGTAATAGGAGTAGTGTTTGAAATTACAGAACTCCTTAAAATTTCAATGGCAGGTAATCTGGAAAAAATAACAGCATTCCATTCACAAATATTTTCAAGCAATAAATATGTATTTATAAATAGTGTAAATTTACATCAAGATTAGAAACAAAAATCACAAATCTGAAGTTTATTCCTTAGTCTATGTGCAACCCATTTATCTTTGTGACTTGGCTGTTAATTTTTTTAAATTTTATTTAGGAACCAAAAGTGTAACCGTTATGGTTTCAAAACAAGACAGAAAAACATAAAAACAGTAAAAAATTTATCACCTAACTTTTCACATTAAAAAAAAAAAATGTTGCCCAAAGAAAGACTTAAAATTTCTAACTACCTTACAAAGAAATGACCAGCTAGGCTAGTACTTATTCCAAGGGAAATTCTGACGGGGAAAAATGGATGAAACCAACTCATCAGCCCAGAAACAGAGAAATACAAAAGAGGTGGTCTTCAAGTCAGTAGTCTGTATAATGTTGCCAGTTTTGTCAGATATATACAAAACATGGAATTATTTTTTTTTTGAAGTACAGCTGGATGAGCTTTATTTGTTTTGAGTTCTGGAGTAGGAGGCAGTGCTCTCTCCTGTCCAGTTGGTTGACACTCCGCACTTGGAAGGTTGCATAGACACAGCTTTCAGCCAGCAGCCTTACGGGATAGCTACAAAAATCAGTGGTGCAGAACTGGGTCACTTCCTGAATATCAGAAAAATATTCATTTAATGTCCATGGAAAAATGTCAAGATGAGGAGGATGGCAATGGAGGAGCCTGAAAAAGAAAATATATTAGATTATCTTTCCTACAGTGGTGTAAAGTTCAAATTATTCATTCAAGATGTGTGCAAACAATATGTACAAAATTTAAATGACATGAGTACAATTAGCTTTATGTTTGAGGGTTATTTGCATGGTCTTATATTTTTTCTGCACATACAAGCACAACATGTATTTTACGTTTAGAGTATGTCAATAATACTGCCCATCGTGTAGTGCGGGGTGCTCAACACCTGGCCCACAGACCAGATCCCGGCCCTCCCCAGTGCTGCATCCTCCAGCTTGCAGGGCTCCCCACAGGTCTTAAAACAGGGGTGTGCAAAATACGGCCTGTGGGCTAGATCCGGCCTGTGAGACCATTCTATCCAGCCCGCAGGGCCCCTAAAAAATTTGGAAAATTAATATTTCTCTACCTGTGGTTCCTGTCAAAAATGACAGGAACCAAGGGCAGTAGGACACAGGGGAAGCCCAGTGGGCTCCAACAACAGCCCCCAGCCAGAAGCCCCAGCTGTGGTTTCTGGGCTGGGAGCATGTGGCTGGCCTGGTGCGGGAACCTCAGGTAAGTGAGGGGGCACCCCAGGCAAGGAAGGAGTGCTGGGGGGGGGGGAAAGAGAGGCTCCTCCTCACCCACATCCAATGCCCCACACTGAAACTGCTTGCAGCCCACATGGGGCTGCCTGGGCCCGCTCCAGACAGCCCCACACAGGCTGCGCCTGCAGTGTGGGGCACCGGGCATAGGGTGGGGCTGCTTCTCCCCCGCGCTCAGCTTTTCCCTAGACTCCTTCCCTGTGTGGAGAAAAGCGGCCCCTTACGCAGCCCATGGCCAGTGCCCCACACTGCAGGTCCGGACAGCTCCGCACGGGCTGCAAGCAGCAGGCAGAGGCAGACCCAGGCAAGCTGCGAGTGGGTGCAGCGCGGGGCGCCGGGCATGGGGCAGGGAGGGGCTGCTTCCCCCCCCAGTGTGGCAGTGGGGCAGGTTACAAACTGGTGCTGAGCGCAGGGAAAAGTGGCCCCTCGGCTGCCCTATGGCCGGTACCCTGTGCTGCAGCCACTCACAGCCTGCCTGGGGCTGCCTGTGCCTGCTCCGGACAGCCCTGTGTGGGCTGTGAGCACCTGCAATGCAGGACACTGGCCATGGGGCAGGTGAGGGGCCACTTTTCCCCATGCTCAGCACCAGCTTCTTCCCTGCTGGCAAGCAGGGGGTCAGGGCTGTGCGCTGCCCCCAGCCTGTACCATGGGGCTGGGGGGCACTTGGTGCAAGCGGGGGGAGCCAGTGGGAGCACAGGGCTCGCACAGGTATCCCGGGGCCAGTGCTGGAAGGGCCCAGAGCAGGGTGGCAGGAACGCGGGGTCCCAGCTGGTAGGGGCTCTATGGAACCAGGCCAGCTCCCCCCTCTCCCTGCTGGTGCAGCCCAGCCTGGCTCCATGGACCCCTGCCAGTCTGCGCCCCGCTTTGGGCCCCACCGGTGCTGGCCCTGGGACACTGGCCCCAAGACATTGGGACATTGGTACCAAGATGGTAACCAAGGGGTGGGGCACCTGTCAAGGGGTGGGGCTACTCACATGGCCCTCAATAGCCTACTAAAATTGAGTAAGCGGTCCTCCGCTCAAAATAATTGCTCGCCCCTGTCTTAAAATTTGATGGCAGGGAAGCAGTGGCATTGCTTCCCTGCTGCCAAATTTCTGCACTTGTGGAGAGCCCAGGACTCTGATCTTGGTATGTGCAGCTGGGGGGGAGTAGCACGGAGCCCAAGACTTAACTGCTACACACAGGACCCAAGATCTTAGCATATGGAGCTTGATCCTGGTGTACAGGGCTGAGTGGGGTGGCACAGGGTGCTAAAGTTTGATCCTGGTGTGCATGGTCCCAGGGCTGTATTCTGGTGTGCAGTGCCAGTGTGGGGCCCAATCCCAGTGTGCAGAAGCCAACCAAGGCTCCACAGGGCTGGGCAGAGAAGCAAGGGGCCCAAATCTTGGCACGCAGGGCTTCACCCAGGCTGTGAATCATCTGGCCTGCAAGGCCAAAAGCTTGTGGATCGCTGATGTAGTGTAGTGTAGAGATATCCAAGTTAGCTTTAAAACAAGCCAACTTGGAAGCAGTCTAGCCAGGGCAACACGGAGATCCATGCAAATTAACATACTCTATTTTTTGTTCAAAGCTACTTGGCTATCAACTATACTTCATTCAACCCTTTTTATCTTTGGCCACAGGCAGTGTTGACAAGTCACAGAAATGTGTTCTTGGACAGTAAGAAGTCCTCCAAATGTCACCACTACCTAGTGACTTATGATACATTTATAAGTCCCGGATGGCCATGGAGAGAGCCTCAGACTTCCCCAGACAAAAACAAGGAAGTCTCCATGAGAACATGGTAGTAATGGCACCCTGTTTGTGGAGGAGAATCTGGGTCTTGCCCGTTCCTAGCAATCTGTGGCAGAAGTTTGAGTCCAGATGACATCTAACCATTCGATTCAAAGCTTTGGTTGTGCAGCACCACCCTTAAGACATGTCCGCATTGATTTCTCTTCGCCAGATCTTGGAGGACTCCTTACAAAAGGCTGATTTTCCCCAAAACAAATAATAAATAACACCACAGACTCAGCCATGATACACTACCTGGCACCAGCCTGATCCCCCTTTGTCTACCCAAACACACCCAGTCTTCTCCACTAAATGTACTGAGATAACTTGTTTCTGTGACTTGTCAACCCTGCTTGCTCCCTCCACACAGACTCAACTTGGCCTGTCAACAATGACACTTGTTTTTTCCTCTCCTCAGTTGTGACTACACTTACTCTTGACACCAGCCACATCATCTGTTCTTTAAATGGTCATGTTCACTTTTAAAATGATACTAATAATGGCTCCCAAAGGCTGAAGATACTAGCTATGGGGTCCAAAAGTTGAAATCTTTTTACTTCAGGCCCAGATAAAATAATTTAAAAATCAACATAGCAATTACTTAGGTGAACATAATATTAAAAATAGAACTTGCCTCTACACAACCCTTCCTGCACAATTCTCTCCCTCAGAAACATGCGATAACAGGTATTTGCAGGATTTTCTGATGTTCATCGTTTTAGTACCAGAGGACTTCACAAAAATTAATGGGTCTGATCTTTTAAGCATGAAGTAGAGGTCAACAATGTTGGTTTCTGTTAGACTAACAGAGGGGGTGAATTGCACAGGAGAACAGTCACCAGCCCAAGGATAGTTTAACCTTAAAAATAAGGTAAGCAGTGAGCTTTGAGCTAAATCAGTCTAAATAAAGTGAAAAGCAGATCTCCAAACACTTTTTGTTGCACCTAGAAAGGCATCAAAAGCCGTAACAATTTCTGGGTTGCAAATTCAATTACAATTTTAAATTCTCAAAACACTTTCTCCAATTATTGTTTACTTTGCTAAGGAGGCAAGATTTGTCATGAATAAATCTAGCACCACACACACACACACACACACACACACACACACACTGTGTTCAGCCAAGCCACCTGACCTGCCTGCAACTACAAAACCTAGAGAAACATATGGGTAATCATGCACCGGTACAAGTTAACAGGCTACGTACAGCACAAGTCTGCAGACAGAAATGATGATGGACCTGGTCTTTTTTGCTTTGTATTAGAAATGCAAGGAGACCCCACATCAAAGAAAAAAATATTTGAGAACATCCACTTGCTCAGTAGGAAAACAAGGCTGATTTAAGATTTTTAGTATACAGAACATCTTGCAGCTGTACTGACTTCCTACCAGACCAATGTATTAGAGTTGCTCTTGAAATTGGTGCTAGTGTCTCCAACTTTTATTGTTCTCATTCCTCCTCACTCTCCATTTAACCATTATGATTTTCAGATGGTCTCAAATGGATTTTTAAAGCCACTTCTTTATGAATTGCAACAGTCCCTGCAAACTCAATGGTATGTTCTGGTAAATTATTGTACTTTTTCCACAGATTTCTATCCCATCAATTTTCTTTCCCTGTAAAGATTAAATAATCAAATACCTCCATTTGAAACAGACAGTCGATGGCGCTCTAACACAACGGGCACCAAGACAGTAGAAATGCTTTACAAATCAGAGAGTTACGCAGCCACTTATTGATTTGACTTACTAATGTAAATTGGTCATAGACATGCATCAAGTCCTCCATTTTGTACTGTTCTAGCACCACAAAGTTTTCCAGGTTTGCGCTTATCTTTCGTGCACAGTCTTGGCAATGTACAATGTAGGTCTTCCGAGAATTGCTTTCACTTGTGACAAAAAGCAGATCAAAGACTTCTACCTGTTGAATCAGAAACAGAAAGCAATGTTAAGATCTCACTTTGGAAAGTTACCAAAAATCAAGCTTGCCTGGTTTGGTATTTACATCCTGACTTTAAGGGTCTGCAGAAAAGAAAAATAATGATAGCCAGTGAAAATCCAAACTTCTAGGATTCAGACACAGGAAAAGGTACTCTTTTATTCAATCCAAAGAGGTAATGCTACTATTAGTATTTTAAGATGTTTGGCTAAATGACACTCAGAAAGGGACAAATCTTTCCCCAGCATTAACTAAGCAAGTTTCACATTCTGACTGACACTTACTCCTATAATCCTTACACACCTGTAAAGAAAGATAATTTAAAAGCCTTATTCTACCTGTTTTGCAGAGATGGGTAAAGACAAAATTAAGGGCAAGATTTCCCCCATCTACTGCTCTTCAGTTCCCTGTTTTGGGCGCTCAGCCTGAGACAACCTGTCAGCCAGACTGGTTTTCAGAGGTGTTAAAAATACTGCTTTTCATTTCATCTTCAAAGTTGTTACCCAATTCTTCAAAACAACATATTATTGAACACTAGGGAGACTCAAATTGCCAAGCAAGAATGATATGTTCTGTGAAGACGCCACACTGCAGCTGTTTGTCTATTTCAGTGGTCAGAAACAGGCCTAAAGACTTTAAAAATAGAGCCCAGTGTATCAAATTCAGTGTAGATGGATTCATTTAAGAATCTACCCTAATGGAAAAATAACTTGCTTTCTTACTGCAAAAACAACTATAACACATATCTAGAAGACTTGCTTGTAAGCTCTTCTGAAAATGGTACTGTGTCCTTCTTGCATATAGAATGCCTAGCAGACTGTGGGGTATATTGCAACTCAAATAAGATATAGATAATTAACAACAAGAACAGTAGCAATAATGGAAGACAGCTAACAATAGAAATAAAAAACAATTTGAAATGGTAAGGCTTTTTATTTAATTCTACTGACCTCACAAATGCTACAGTAATGAGCTGGCTCATCCTTTGCTCGCCCATGCCAGACAATCTCTTTTCCTGCAGCAATTAGAGCTTCCCTTAAAGTCTGACACTGCTTGAGTGTTCTTAACAGGCAATACCTATCACAGAAATCAGAAAGAGATAAATGTACAAACATTTCCACTGTGTTTAGCTAAAAGCTGAACTTTGTGTAGATTTATTCAACCCTAATGCCCCATAATAGTTGGTACATTTTAAATGGAACGCTTGCATTTTTTAAACACAATACAATAACACTGTTTTCTATTGTAGCTTGTCCCTACATAATTCCTTGGTTTGTAACCATCACCCAGAAAGTCTGGCTGATTTATCAAGCTAAAATTAACTGTTGCATTATGTCACCAATCCAAAACACTGAAATAAACCTTCCTAAAATAACCAGCTTCTAGTTAGCCAAAGTTGGTAAATTTAAGTTCTGGTAAAAATTATGCTGCACAGCCTGGAAATGAAACTGATCCTCAGCTAGCTATCAGAAATGTATACTATTGAACTGTTCCAACTAGCAGAGAAACCAAAAACACAACTCTCAGAAATCTGCAGAAAAAGTGTCTAAAATACAAGCACATTTTACCTTTACTACACTTACTGCACCAATGAACAAAAGAAAGTTTAAGCGCTCCCAAATGATTTACAATTGTTTGCAATACTTACATAAATGACCAACCTCCTCCCCCCTCATTTGTAAAGCAGTTAATTATTTTGCTTTCCAATGCTGCATGAGCTACAAAGGTTCTCAAAAACGATGAAAATGGGCAAAATCAGTCCTATATTTCAAAACTGTAACATGTAATTTACAATAATTTTTAGCTCTCAACTACAGCTTGCAGTAGAATTGTAGCCTTTAATTTTCTCCTCTAAAGGGTGGCTACATTACAGACACATTAGCCATTGAAGAAAGACTGGAAAATGTAAGAAGCAAAAATGCTGGATAGAAAACACAGTGAATATAAGTTTTGCCTACAATTTCTTTTAGACTTCTCTAGTTCTTTTTTTTTCTTCCCAATTTAGTCTTAAATTGCTAGTGTACATGTTTTAGGTACTTGTTTCTTCTGTGTATTCCAAATGGTTAAAACAATTTTCGATTTTACACAAAGATTATTCTGGAAAGATATTTCATACTTAAAATTGTCTAAGGTCTTATTGGAATCTTTACTGTACAAATTTTATAAACTATCAACACTACTCAGTTGCATTGAGCTTCCAGAAAAAAGTTGAAATGCTCTTCTAGGTAATTCTTCTCTATTCAATTTTACATTTTGAAGTCAATGGGACTCAAGCTCCTAAGGCACTTGGGGATGATCCCAATCTTTTCTGTAAGTGCTAACAAGTGGGCATATTGCTTAAAAGTGACCCAAATCAACAGGGTTAAATGCTAAGCACTCTTTTGCAAACAATACAATGAGATCAGAAGCAGCAGCGGCAAGAGGGAGTATGAATCTGTAATCTCTGTGACGAAGGCATTCCCCAGGGGATCCAGTCCTTGCTCCTAGGATTTTCTGTTTTTTAAATCAAATACTAAAAGATAAATTGAATACATGGGTCCTGGAAGCATAGACCAGATCCCAAGTTTGTTATCCTCAAGGCTGGTCAACAGCCCCACTTAATACAGCAGGAAGACAGAGTAGCTTATACTTGATTCTAAGCCTAAAATGAAATGCCTATGGATTTTCTCAGTCTAACATGGAGTCACCTAATGATTCTATATGACTAAACTATTTAGCAGAGGCAGAAGGAAGATCAATCTGGATTGCTCTTCATGATTGACATTCCTAAATTCTACTCAAATTCTGTTTAGGTGCTGAATAATTTGGAGCTGTCCCTTAGGGCTTTAAAGTTAAGCTCCTAAGCTTATATTGTCATGGGTAGAATGGTCTAAAGCTTACTCTTGACTATGCTAAAGTTTACTATTTTAAAATTTATTTTGGTCTGTGTGTGCATGCAAGTTCATCAAGTGCTCTGATATGGTACCCTCTTAAAGCAGTAGGCTCTAAAATTAAATAAACTTTTAAGCTGTCAGTTTTTTGTGTTATTGTACTGATGTTTAGAAGGCTCTCTGGGCAGGCTATATTTAACATGAAGCATGATAGTGTCCTTCCCATAAATGTTCTCCAGAATCTCAGCCTTTACATCCAGAAGTTTTCTGTTACAGTCATTAAGTCCAAATTGTTGAATGTGTAACCATGAGTAAAGACTAAGCTAGGTCTGCCTGAGCTTGCAGAAAGCTTGAAACAAAACTACTCCAAATGATAACACAATTCTAAAATGTCAACATTGTTAACTATATAATTTCCATTCATAACATGTAAAAAAGCAAGTATCACTTAAGTAATTCAGTAGTATTTCCAAAAGTATGGGGTATCTGAAAGAACTGATGAGGGAGTTGGGGGCAGATGAAGCTGTATAAATTTAGAGTTGCAAAATCTCAACATGGTGAAACACAGGATTGGAATGCGCCTCTTGGGGCTGCCACCTATGTTTGTAGACAACTACTTAACATCAAATGGGACTGAAGAGAGGTATGACTGATTTACTTCCCTGAAAGAAAGAGGAAGAAAATGGAAGGGATCACCTTTAAAAAAATTGTGAAATACTGCTCTGCATAATTTACTATTACTTCTTACACTTCTTTTTGGTATTTGACAAAGTTTTCAAAGCCTGGAAAGTATTTTGTCCCATCATCTTGACAATACAGTACTGGTCTTTACAAATTAGTAAAGAATATATTTATGCTACTGTAATTTAAAGATGGCTGGCTGCATATTTTCACACTCCAATGTTTACTCTTTTACTTGTGGCTTTTAATCAAAATCTCTGTTGTACCTTTCACTTATATCACATTTCCTTTATTACATTTTAAGTCTATTTTATAAGGCTATTATTTATCTAAAATGATATTTAAATTTTAGAATTAAATGAACATCTTCCAACTTCTTTAATATTATGCCCCCATTTATTCCCCCTGCACCTAAAGAATTTTTTCTTTCCTTTATGACATTTTTGCTGTTATTTAGTGAATATTAGAGGTTGTCTTCTCTCATCAAGTTTTAACTAATTTTGGGTATTTCTATTTGGTCCCTCTCCATAATTTCAGTACAACAATATCTTTGAACACTGCTTCATGAAAAGCTTCT
Organism: Alligator mississippiensis; assembly: GCF_030867095.1. Taxonomy (NCBI): domain Eukaryota; kingdom Metazoa; phylum Chordata; order Crocodylia; family Alligatoridae; genus Alligator; species Alligator mississippiensis. The sequence continues at coordinate 302,156,892 of NC_081824.1, forward strand.
GTTTTTTTGTGTTATTCAGAACAGTCCTGGGTTGCACATTAATTAAAATGTGTAAGCCTTCTTTTAAATTAATTTGACCACTTTTCACTTGCATAAGCATCATTAAGCTTCCCCCCACCAAATGTACATGTATTCTCATTATTCACATTTAGTTTATACAGTTTTTGAAGAGTTCTCATCATCACCATGTATGCAGGTGGAAGACATCTATGTTTTCACCTGAATAGACACACACTCATATGCTGAGCCCCTAAAGAGCAGAGAGCTTGCAGTGTTGACACTGCACAGCCAGGGGTCCCCTCTGCATGCATCTCAGCATGCTCTGCAGGCTACTTCAGTCTGCCTGGGAACAGATGGAAGCAGAGCACAGGGCAGCCCTGACTGGCTGATCTGGACTGCTCAGGGTCAGCCTGCGTCTTCCTGCCACACAATGTGGGGATTGTGAAGGGGGTGCATCCTGTTCCCTGCTCAGCTGGAGCAGCAGAGTCCAGCCCAAATGACACACAGTTTTCCTGGGGGGAGTGGAAAGAGGTATGTAAAGGATGGAGGAACAAAGCACCCTGGGATGCTAGAGGGCTGCACTATAGCTTCTCTCAGAAGGAAATGTGTACACACATTCACTTTCCCAGAAGCAATTTAACCCTAGTTGTTCCTGGGCTATTTTTCTTTCAGAGCAGCCATTTTTGCTCTTGGAGAAAAATCCTGAACATCTGTACACTTGTGGTTTCTACTGGGAGAAGAGTGACTCTCCTAGGAGAAACTGAATGTCTGTACATGGCCAAAATCTGAGCTGATAACTAATTCCTTTCTGATGATGAAGTTCATGCGTGTATACTGACAGTCTATCAACTGAAGTTTAAAATGGATGGCTCTCAAGTGCTGACATACACAGAATGTAGAAGGAATGGACACAGAATTTCCAGTTGGCTCCATATCTTCCCAATGAAGCAGCACCAGATGACAGGCTTGGATAACTGCCTTTCTTACTGAGGAAAACTCTTAGGAGGGTTCAAAAACAGACAGTAATTTCTTTATGCTTCTGACACCAATCTTTGGGTATGCCTGTATCAGCAGGGGGTAAATTTTTTGGCAGGTGTGCCATAAATTAAGGCCTATGCCCATCTCAAGTGCCACTCCAATTCTCTTCCCTTCTTGCTCTGCTTTCTGCCCCTTGCCCAATCCGCTGCTCTGCTTTTTGTTCCTTATCCTATCTGCTGTTGCACCGCCTTTCTCCCTCCCTGATTTGCTGTAAGCCACACCCAGAGGTTGCCTGTGCCACTTACAGCATGGTGCCACAGGCTGGCCTCCCTCGTCTATGCTGGCCACATACTGATTGCAGTGTAGTGTGCTCAAACTACTTTTAAACTGGTTAGTTCTGATACCAAGAGCAATCTAGTTGTGGCAGCCTGGAAGCAAGTATAGGCTAATAATTTACTCTGTTTCTTGAATAAATTAGTGAAGTGTTTTTTCTCAAGGGTGCACCAGAAATCAAAATCTGGATGATTTGTTTACTTAGTGAGACTTAATCCAGATAAAATGAGAGATCTTGGTAGACCGGAAAAAACAAATGCAAAGCAGGGGGGAAATTGCGTTATTATGTCCTTCTGTGGTGCATGTTGGAAACTTAGGTATGGACAAATCATCTTTTCAGCTGATTTAAAAGGGGAAGATAGCATGCATCATCTACATGGTTTGTTAATTTGGTATGATCATGGTACAAATTAGTTAACCTAGCCTAACTTTGACACTGAGTGAAAGACTGTTACAGTTGCACACTTGCCTACCTACAGAATCAGGCAAATGTAACAGATTTTTACATCTGTTCATAACTGAAGACATCTAATTAGGTTCCAAGCTGCTGTCATGCAGAGAGCAAAGACCAGACACAATGACTGTTTTCTATATCCATGTCAGGTTGGGATATTTCAACCTATTTTCTGGAGGGAGAAGTTGGTAACCTTATCCACGTTTGTCACTTCAGGCTCTGAACTACTTTGATGCAATTCCAAAAATCTAAAACTTGTGCAAAATGTGACTGCCCAACTCTTACAACTATGTCTTGCCAATAGGTCTTTATATACTGATATAATGATCTATGTTGGATGTCTGCTGGCTTTGGAAAGGGCTGTTCAAAGAAACCTGCAAAAGATATTTTTTTTAAAAGTAAGCTTTTCTGCCTCCCTACAGCAAATGGAGACTGCTCATTCTTTTCCTGTTTATTTTTTAGTTAGCAATGTGAATCTCAGGCCAGGTACAGACATTATACCTTTACCAGTATAAATGATTGGAAACTAGTCTATACTCATAATAGAACGCATGCTCGGCACACAAAACCGATCTATACTGTATACCAAACAGAAGTTCCACATACATAGACTGGTTTAAAAATGGCAGAACCTGGTTTAGGATTACCCCACAGTGAACGGTGAACGTGTGTTCTGTTCGCTACTGATCTAGACTACACCACTAACAGAAAATCATGCAACTTAGATCGATTCTTCCTCAGGCTTTTTAAATGTCTGTACCTAGCTTTAGTGAGACATGCCAGCAATTATGAGAGTAAGCACCAATGACTTAATTTAAAGGGTATAAATGTTGAATCTTTAACATGCTTTCTTTATGTAGTGTTATTTCCTGTAATTAAATAGGCATGCACAAGCTACACACGCAAAATCTCCAAAATATATAGTTTAACAGTCACCACTCCAATCTTTTCCTTCTGTTTGCACTCTCATGGTTCTTACAATGTTACCATTTCACAAGTTTCCGAACCACGAAGTGTGCTTCAGTCTAAACATCACTCAAATTTTTACAGTAAAACAAGAGGAAATCACCTCAAACTTCTTTATAGACCCTTTTCAAAAAAGTGAGCCATTTTTCAGTTTTTCTTGCAAGTTAAAAGCTAACTTTATAAATAGGTGACTTAAAGTGAAAATTTTTCAAAGTTTTGGTCATAGTTTGTTTCTCTTTCCAGGAACAACTGCTGGAGTTAGAATTGGCATAACTGCTCAAGCTTGAAGTTTCCTTGGTTTGAAAGACTTGCTCTCTGATTAGTCACTTACTCTGAAATTCATTTCCCTTCCCCAAACTCTGGCCTAGAACACAAATATACTGGTCAGTAGAATATGCTGTAGATAGATGCATCTATCTTTTCATAAGTTCAGAGACTGACCGTACTGCTAGAAGTACTTTTGTAGGGACCTGTACAGCTTGAAAGGTATGATAAAGCTAGTCTGAACCTAAAATAACCACTTTTAAAAATAAAGAATTAAGCAAAAACAAAGCAACCAAGGCCTACTACTTAAAAAATTTAAAATATTATCACCTCATTAATAAGTGAATTCATTGCTGGTGTGTTCAAAGCAAAACACGGAAAGAAGGCTTACCAAACCCATTATTCTTCCCTGTAAAAGATGTTTTAAGTTGTTTCTTTTGATGATAGGAGGATCTAAGTTTTCATTATATATGACTTATAAGAACAATTACATTTAAGTTTAAGAATAACGAAACATTCTTTCCCACAGCTCACTGAAGGCCTGATTTTGCAGCTTGATACATATGTAGGCAGATGCCAATAGCTGTAGAAGGAGCCATCTGAGTCAATGGTAGCCTGTCTGCATGCACTAAGTTTCAGGAATAAGATTTTGGAAAACGTGAACTGCAAAGGTTAACTTAAGATGAAAATGTCTCCAGAAATCTAAAAAAAAAAAAAATGCCTGAAAGATGACACTGTATACCTAATTCACCTTGTTACAACAATATTCATTTCATATAGTGTCAAATACAATGCAATAAAATGGGCATCACTAGAAAGTGTGTATTTATTTTGAATACTTTGGTTTAAAAAGATCACCTTGTTTTTTCTAGAAGTGGAGTCCTACTTCAGTCTTTTCAAATTAAGTGTTATTTGAGTAAATCCTTCAATCTGATTTACTGGTAGTCAAAATAAGAACAGCGAACAGTCAGAGACAATGGATACAACGTTCAAAAAACCACTTACTTGATCATTTCAAAAAGCTTTGGATCTGAGACCTTGATATTTCGTGCCATGTTCCATGAAAGATGAACCATGGGTACTATTGACTTTACACTCTGCAGTTTATTCCACTCGTACCGTTCCACTGCCAATTTATATTGACAGGCTAGAAATAAACAAGTTATAGGAATATTAAGGCAAGCTGGCAAACAAGTAGAAAAGATATCCAAGATCTCTTGGTCACACCCAAAATTCAGGTTTTGTTAAGATTAGAGAAACTGTATTGTATGATGCAGTGGTTGTGTTTACAGTTTTTACAGTGTTTTTTAATAAATTGTCAGTCTACTACACTTAGGATAATTACAGCTTTAAATTTGAATATTCCTTTTTAAGATGTATTTCAACTTTCAAATATGTTAAACATCAAAAATCTAGCTTGCTAGATCTAGTTGCCTTTATTCTCTCTCTCTCTCTCTCTCTATATATATATAATCCAGTAGTATTGGTACAGTATGTAATTATCTTGAAAAGGCAGATTACACTATTCAGAGATTTCCTGCGATGTGTCAAGCAAATTAAAGCTACGTTAATTATAAACGGGAGAGACTATGGCGAAAATACTGTGTTAATTTTATACAGTTTACATGTTGATATTCAGACATAATTTAAGTCAATTTGTATGCTCCTGGAATGATCTTGCTAGTTTACTGTATCTAAACAAAGTTTATAATGGACTTCTAAGCATCTTTCTGGAGTATATATTATTTCAGTTAGACATCTGATAATTTTTTTTTTTCATTCTCACATCACTATTCCCACCAACACTCCTCCCCCACGCCAAACTTGGTCTGCATCCTAATGACTATTATAGCAGCATTTCTGAAACAATTAGCCAGAGGAAATTATTGGGTTTAACCTGAATTCATACACTGATATTCCTTTATGAACACAATAATTTTACAGCGATTTGTAACAGCCTGATGTCACTAAAGAAAGGATAGGTGGTATTAGTAGTCAAGAAAAAACGGGTCAAGCCTGCAACATCTGTGCAAGGAGAAAATGAGGTTGTTAGGAAAGTATAATGAAGAAGCCAGTCTACAAGTTAGAGTTTCTAAATAATTTCCTTTTTTCTTTACTTTCTTCGTCTTTGGAGACAAACTAATGGCTATAAAAAAAACCATTTGAAGGAATTGTGAAAGAATTGTAAGCTTATGTTTCCAACTTGCCTTTGACAGGAAAACATCTAAGCTATAAAAAGTGGTTTTAAGAGCTTATAAAATTTTTGATCTTGTAAAATATAGTGAATGCAAGAAGTCCAAAACAATTGGGGAATATTTACAAATTATCCATGTCAACATACACATTACTTTACTATACCTGTAAGCGGGCCAACATTCCAAGCAATATTGTTGCACCAGCCAATAGCCTGAACCCAATGAACAGTGCCAGCATTTATCCATACCAAATCCCCAGGTCTTTGTATAAACCTATAAACAGGGACATTGGCTTCATATAAGTCTTCCAGATTAGGCCACCAAGAGCCCATTAGGAAATTCATATTATTTCTGAAACAAAAGAAAAAATAGAATGTGTAACATTTATTGAGAGATTATTATTGGTCAAACTTTGCCAGTTAAGATAAAATTAAGTAAATCAAGATTATTTACCACAAAAAATCTTTCCAGTGTCTAAATAACAACTCAGGAGACAAGGAAAATAAAAGGGTTTCAATTTTAAAGTGAGTGATTATAATCCAGACAAACCATTAAACCCTGCTATTGTCCCACAATCTATCTGGTTTTTAGAAATATATAGGTGTCCTTCATTAATTTTCTACACACTACAATATTTTTTTCCTGAAATCTCAATATTGTTACTACTGAGATAGTTCCATTAGTGGTTACACCTAGCATAGCTTCAGTGCTGACTGACAGTGTACTGTTATTTTAACCATGATGGCATCTAAATCTGCTTAAGGCAAGACTAAATAACATGGTGTTCAAAATATTAATAGTTGCTGCTGCCATGTTTCCACTACACTGCTATCATAGCTAGATTGCAGCAATGGTGGGGAAATTAAGAAGAAAAAAAGTATAGTGTAGACAAGACGCAGTGGATTGCTGAATACTTACTTATTACCACATTTACCCATATCCAAAATTATTTTGAATTTAAGACAACACTCCATAATTAGATTCTACACATGGAAAAGTATAAATGTGTTATAATTTTTCATATACAAAATCTAACTAGTGGAAGGTGGTCATCTTAAATTCAGCCCCCTTTCCCCCACAAACTGCTGTAATGGAGAAAGTAGCCGGGGGGGAGGGGGGGGTGGACAAGGGGTCATACCTCTTTCCCTTGATCCCCCCATGCCTGTCCCCCCACTCCCTGCCTCCCCCACCTCTGCTCTCCTGGCTCAACCTTCTGCTGCAGTTTGCTCCTCCAGAGCAGTTACCAGTAGCACAGCCAGAGCCCAGCTCCTGCCTCCTCCACCTCCTATTCTCTCCTACACACTAACCCCCTACCCCCTTGCATTTGTGCTTGCTTCCCTACTCTCTCTGCTCCCCCGACACCACCCCCGCACCCCTTTTATCATCTGCTGCATCTCTGCCCTGGGCAACTCAACAGCAACACAGACCCAACACAGCTCAGCTGGGAAGAAGAGGCAGTGGCTCCTAGCTGAGCAGGGTCCAGGCTGAAGGGGGCAGGCCAGCAGGGGCTGGTGGGGTAGGCTGCAGGTTTCCTCTTCCCCCTCTCCCGAGTCTCCCTCCACTCCCCCAGCCATATGCTCCCTCCCCCAACAAAAGCTATTTCAGTCCAGGGAAGGTGACGGTTCAGCTCTGGCTTCAGCTTGGGTCCAAAGCTGGAGCTAAGCTGCTGCTTGGCCCAGGCTGGTACTTGAAACCAAGGTGAGGCTCTCCCAGCTATCAAAGCTCATTGGGAGGGGAAAAAAGTCTCATCTTGGATTTGAGAAATATGGTACTACCACAACTAGCACTTCTTAGCAATCTGAGCAGTGAGGCCTAGCTAGTAGCTGTTATGGTGACTACAGGCAACTCTCTGAACACATCAACTCAATCTTACAATACCATTAGACTGCATACAAGTTACAATTTCATTGGTTCTGTAAGATTTCTCAGAAGGAAAAAATCGCGGATTTTATCCTTTAAAGTAGTAATACTCTTCCAAATTAAAGTCTTTCTTTCACTCTCATACAAAGGGCTATAGTTGTTACTGAGGTACAATCTGTTACTTTGGGAACCATTACATCATAACTAGATGGTATGAACCTTATAAATATGTACAAACAAGAGGATTAACTTAATGAAAACACCTGTTAGAGAGGCTTGAGTAATCAGCTCTGTAGAAGAACTAAGTATTTCAACTGTTACCATTATACTGAAACTGACTATAGCTGGCCGCTATGTAGGAACAACTGATTTGGGTATTAAAGTTATTGTTCGCATGCCAAAAATTACTTTATTAAAATTAAAGATATGAAAATAAAAGTCTATTGTAAAAACAAAGCCATGACATCTCATTTACCATATTTACTTGAGTCCATGATGAATCCTCCCCCATTCAGCATGGGGAGGAAAAAGCTCTTTGTTTTGGATTTAAGTATAGGGGGGGAAGAGAAGGGCAAGCAGGGCCAGAATAAGAGCCACAGCAGCTGCCTGTTCTTCCACCCCAGGGGCAGGCAAGTATTTTGGGCGGAGGGCCGCTTACTGAGTTTTGGCAAGCCATCGAGGGCCACATGACAGGCAGCCCAGGGCAGATTAATCTTAAATGTTTTAGGGGCCCCACAGGCCGGATAGAGTGGCTTGGTGGGCTGCATCCGGCCCACATTTTGCCCACCCCTGCTCCACGCTCTTTACCCACCAGATTCTATACCTGGAAAATTATAACAAATGTATACATTTTCTATATATATATAACCTAATGGGGGGGGGGGGGGGGTTGGTTTCACATCTTAAATTTGAAGTTGTTTTGGACTTGGCTAAATATGGTAATTTCATTACACATTCAAACTATCTTAACTTAATAAGTCATGAAGATTTCTTTTAGTTGAACCAGATAGAAAATATATTAAGCCTTTAAAAGATTAAAGTACATCATTGATTAAAATGTACATGACCACATTATTATTTTACAGATGCCCACACATCTATTTTCTGAATGATAAGCTTTTGTCCCCTGATGTAACTTGCTGCTGCCTTACCTCTGCACAATACACAGCTGAGATAAGCAATGTATAAACTGCTATATACCTGATATTGTATATTATAAATTGCAGTCAGGTCAGCTGAAGAGTTCCAAGACCACACAATTCTCTTCTAACAAATTCAAAATAGGAACTATCAAATCATTTTTTACCAATAATTTGATCGCTATCTATTTTGTTCCATTTCATGCTCAAAAATGCTTCTGAAGGGTGTCATAAAATACCATTTTTTCATTGTTTAAATATAAAGGCTCATTTGAGCTGGAAATCCTTTTCATCTGTCCTCTGTGATCTTATGGACTTGTCAGACTATTCTTAAACCTGACCACATTATTTATCACAGCTGTTCCCTTCAAATGTTTCTGTATTACTTTTTCGGAAAAGAGAGGAGCCTGGCTCTCAAATTCTTTAAACTGTTTTGGCTTTTAGCCTCCCATTTTTTTATTTCAGTGCTGCTTCTTAGCAGCACTGGCATGGTCAACCTCAGGCCCTCTCAGAGGTCAAGAGAGGCCCGGGCCACTTTCATTTTTTGAGGCTCAAAATACAATGCAATAATTTGTAATAAATGTTCCTTTTTTTATTTAACAAGTGCTTTTCTAGCTTTTTTCTTCTTCTTTCAATCCTGTCAGTGTATCTCTGTGTCTGTATGTATAACCTTATTTGGAGATAATGTCAAAAGTCTAAATTTGCGGCCCTCTGTGATTGAGAGGCCCAGGCCAAATGGCCCTCCTGGCCCCCCCTGTGATAGGCCCTGGTCAATCTACTTATGAAATGTTTGTTTGCTATGCTGATGACATTTTTTATTTAAAGCATTGTTCTGTTACTTTGAAGATTCATTTTGCGCAGCCTTCTAAATGAATGTACTTCTATCGTATATTCAAATAACAAATACCTAAGAAAAGACACCCCTGAATTCACTTGTAGTACACTAAATTAACCCAATACAGATAGAGTCATCTGACCACAGTGTCTTGCAATCTTCAGATATTTAAAACTGCACAAACATTTGTGAACATTTAAAATAAATCCAAGTTATCAAGTAGACTAATCATGAAAAACGGCAGTGCAAATTCAATGCTCTACTAATGGCTCTCTAAAGTAACACAGAAGGACCACCATTTAAGAGCGAAAGTTGGTCTGCACTAAAAAGACCTACAATGACTGTGATGGTTTTTGCAGTGCGGAAATATCCTGAATGGGAGTGAGGTCATAAGACACATGTTGGGCATTAAACAGCCTCAGAAGTAGTAACTATCACCAATAGCTATGGATTCCTCCTGATGTGCTCTGAATTCAAATTTTGGACCTAGATGTGTACACTTCCATATCTACTACCAATCCAGAGTCATCTACAAGCCCCTCCTTTATTTTTGTTTTAAAAACAGATTTATATCAAGACTTAACAATTGCTAATTGTTGGGAATGAAATTGTCATGGGCAACTGAGGTAATCAAAGCTGGCTGTTTTGGTTAGAAAGCCATGAAAGCTCTAGAATTTGCTGTCACACTTTAAAGACCTTTCTGATTAAATTAGAAGTGGTAAAAGTGGTAAAATTAGAAGTGGTAGGGCTTTCCCCCATACATACCCAGAGAATGCAAGGACAGCTTATGAAACTTACTTTTCACAGAAGTCATTCATGACACCCCAATAGCTTTCAGGAACAACAAACCATTCACAATCACCTGGGCCAATGTTAATATTAACTGAACAAAAGTTGTTATTTTCTTGATGTCCTGGAATGTACAATAAAATAAACTTATTTTCAGCTCAGGTAATTGTGCTTGAACAACACCATGAAAATGAGAAGTAGGAGGTAAGCAATAACTGTTAAGAGGCAAATGATATCATACCTTATATATGTATACATACCTACTATACTATCTTAGTCTAGCACAGAGGTGTCAAATGTAAGGCCCATGGAATGGATCTAGCCAGCTAGACTGGAGGCTGGCTACTTGAAGTTATGGGGCATGGCCAGGGAAGTAGCCTGTTTCAGAATATGGGGCCCTTGGATGTGGTGGAAATGGTGACCAATGGCAGGAGGGTGAGCAAGGGCTGATAAAGCCCCAGTTGCCTTCTGGCTGCTTTGCAATGTTTCCATTGCTGTAGCCCTACCTTCCTGCTTCCATCCCAAGCTGGAGCTTAAACTGGGGCTGCTGCTGAGGCAAAAGCTCCAACTCTAACAAAGCATGCAGTGGGTGCTGGAGCCACCACTGTCGCTGCTGCGTGGTCCAGGGTGGAGCCAGACCTGCCACTTTTTTCTGACTTGGGCTGGATATTAGGGCTGTGCAAAGCTTCAGTAGTCGATTCGATTCAAACGCGATTCAGCCCAATTTGGCAGCCGACTCTCTGAACCTGAACTGAATCAGGAGACCCATTAAAAGATCCAAATTGAATCGGAAACCTCCAAATCAATTCGGATTTGCAAGGTTTGCAGCAAACAGAAGCTGAAAAGGAGGGGAATGGGGGTTATCTTCCATACATGCAGTCCTCGACTTATGACAGTTTGAGTTGCAACAAACAGTACTTACAACCTTTGTAAATTGCAACCCTGCTTCCAGGCTCTGATGGGGGTTTTGACTTTACGATGCTGGAGACAGCTGCCTCCACCTGGTAAGTCTGTTGTGGTGGGCAGGAGAGGGAAGGGGCGGGGGGGGGGAGGGGGGGGAGGAGGGTGGTGGTGGAAATCAACGCCCCCACAGCGAAGGAGGGATTGGGGCTGGGACAAGCTGCCCAGCCGAGGCAAGGAGGTGCGGGACTCGGGGAGGCGGACTCCTGTCACTGCATGCTGCTGGTCCGGGTGCTGCTCTTCTGGTGGCTCCTCCAGCAGCTATTGTGGGAGTGGGAATCTGCGCGTGGTGGGCTGGGCCTGGCTGTGCTCTGGGAGGCTAGCTCCAGTCACCCACCACCAGGCTGCGCTCCATGGGGCAGGTGGAGCCAGGGCTGCGTTCCAGGTGGCAAGCCCCTGATGCTGGGCTGCACACTGCAGGGCAGGCAGAGCCAGGACTGTGCTCTGGGCAGCCAACCCCCACTGCTGGACATGCTCCAGGAAGCTAGCCTCAACCATCCATCACTGGGCTGCACTCCGCAGGGCGAGCAAAGCCAGGGTTACGCTCTGGCCAGCTAACCTCAGCCACAGGCCTGGCTCCACCCACCCCACAGGGCGCAGCCCAGCAACAGAGGCTTGCCACCCAGAGCACAGCCCTGGCTCCACCTGCCCTGTGGAGCACAGCCCAGCGGCAGGCAGCTAGCCTCCTAGAGTGCAGCCAGGCCCAGTCTGCCCCGCACAGATCTGGGGGCACACGCCCACTCCCTTCTGGACTGTTGGCAAGAGCTGCCGGAGGAGCCACCAAAAGAGCAGCTCCTGGACTGGTGATGCACTGTGGCGCACACTGGCAGGAGCCCCCCCCTCCCCGAGTCCCACACCCAGGCAGCTTGTCCCTGTCCCAGCCCCAATCCCTCCCTCGCTGTGGGGGGTGTTGATCTGCACCCCCCCCCATTCCCCTTCCCTCTGCCCACCACAACAGACTTACCAGCTGGAGGCAACTGTGTCCAGTGTTGTCGAGGACTGCATGTATAGTCTCTATGACTATATATCTCTGAATTGATGCCAAATCTCCAAGTCCGAAAATTGGCGAAATCGAATCGGGACAATGATTCGAATCACCAAATTGAATCTCTGTCCCTCCAAATCAGCCGAATCCGAAACCGAAGCAAATACTTGCTGCTTCACACAGGCCTACTGGATATGGCCTGCAAGGAGCCCTGTGGTCTGGATCCAGCTCTGGGTACAAGGTGAGTCTGGCAGTCCTGCCCTAGAACATGGAATTCCTACCATTTTTAAAAATACAATTTCATATTACTGGTATTAGTTCTGCTACAGGATTCCTCAACTTTTTGATTTCTCTAACACCTTGTAGCTTCCCTCTTGTAGAGCTTAAGAACTTTGCTGGACTCAAGCTTCAGTTAAGCAGTAATCATTAAGTTATTTTATTCCGGTAGCAACTAAAGGCCTGAACCAAAACTGGGACTCTATTTCAAGCACTGTACTAACACAGAGCAAGTAATAGTCCCTGCCCCGAAGACCTTTTATTCCACACTGAAAAGCTGAAGGAAATACTAGTCCTAATTGACAGATGGGAAATTGAAGCATGGACACTGAAAGGAACTGCCCAAATTTGAATGTGAAGTCTAAGGCAGGAGTAGGATTTTAAAAAAAGATCCTCAAAATGCTTGCTCAGTGCCCCAACCACTAAATTCTCAATATGAAGGGATGCATTTTACCCTCAAATAACAAAGAGTATAAGGTAATTAACATTTAGCTATAGAAGCTTACTTGTAACGTTTGTGTTTCAGGAACTTATAAGCTTGCTATAAAAACCTATGGAAACTTGCAATATGGGAATGTCAAAGAATCCATATTTATGCCTCTTTCTTAGTTTTCTTAGAGAAACCATCAATTAATTACATGAAGCTAGCAGGCAATAAACATATAACGAACCGTGACAACTGAAGAGTTCTAGAAGTCAATGTTACGGTAGAAGATATCAACTATTATGTCATGTATACCGCTTACCTAAAATTATATTTAAGCTGATACTTTTTAATTTTTTATTACAGGGATGTACACAAGATACATGCAACACAGCCAAATTAACACTGTATTTACCATAATACTATTTTTTTCATGGAAATCAATTGTACTCACCTGGTGTTCTACTCCCTGGAACCTTCATGTATAACTGAACTGTGTTCATTCCCAGGATTGTATGACCAACATGGCTTAAAAGATTTCCTGCTGATACCACACGTACAAAAGCAGGAAGTTTCGTCAGTTCATGGAGTTGTAACTTCCACCTGCAGTAAAATAGCAAATCAACAAACAGTGACTCTCTAGAGTTCCTGGGATATTTTGGGAAATATAAACAGTGGGTTTCTTAGAACTGTTAATTATATGGGTTATGAGAACAGAAACTTCTATTGCATGTTTTAGTGCTTCCTGGAGAAAACTTTGAAAAACAAGATGTTATGCCTCAATGTGGAAATACAAGAATCCAGCTGCCAATTTAATGCAAGCAGTAACAATAACCTGATTCTTAATTTTAAGATCAAGATTCTGGACTAAATTTTGAGAAAACTGCACGTGCCAGTGGCAACTAACTCATCTGCATGTACAGTGTGTGTGCAACCACAATATCCACAACTACTTCAGAGCAAGGCCATGTACAAGAGCACTTACTACAGGGAAAAAAAGTCTTGCCTCCTTTTACACTGGTCTCAGAAAAAAGAAGATCCTTAACTACATTCTTGCTCCCCACCATTTTAAATCTGGAGACATAACATGGTAACCATCATCATATACATGCTATGCTTTATGTTTGGTTATTTTTAAGTTTAATTGCATGATCAAAACTTGGTTCAAGTTTTACTGTTTGATAAGGCTATAAAGAGACCACTCCCCTTCAGTAACATAGCTCTGCCAGCTAACCTCCCACACACCTGGATAAAACTGATGGAGCACTGCCAACAGGATTTCTGTTTCTGAGGAGGTACTGAATCTAAGACAGTAGAAAAATTTCCACTGCTACCATAAACCTTGTCTCCGGTAAGGAGCTCTGCCAGGAAAGCTGCAGGAATAGTAGCCACATAATGTAGCCAAGCTCAGAAAGGTTATTGAGGGAAGATGATCTTACAGCAAAAGCACAGGAGTGGAAGTAAGATGATGCAATTTCTATTTCTGATTCTAACAGAATTGCTTAGGTACTCATAACCAAACACAGTCAGGGCCTCAGTTTCTCTACATTTAAAACGCTGATAAGGTATCGGTCTCATAGGGCTGTTCTGAAGTTTCACTTACTAATTGTGCTGTTGAACCATGGCTGTAAATTACCCTAAGAAAAACATTGTTGTGTAATCTTGCAAATTATTACTGCCTTCAATCACAGACGACTGCACACACTGAAATTTCAGCAAACCCATCCATAATCTCTCAATGCAAGCACCAGCACACAACCCCTAATTTCAAATGTCTTTTCTTGAATTCAACATTATAAAGTACAGATGCAAATCCCCATCTCATGTTCTCCTCCTGAACCTGGTCGTCTCAAGCAGTCATTTACTAAAGAGGTGAAAGTTAGATGAAAACCATCAAACCTCGACTCTGTTAGTGGAGATGGCATATAGACAAAACCTCAATTTCAGCATCTGAGGCTCTGATGTGACTAGCATAAATTACAAAAATCTTTTCCCCAGTTATTAAAGAAGTGCTTTTTACTAACAATGAAGTGATACTACTGGGAAGCGGTACGTTTGATTCCAGTGATCTTAGGTAATGTAATGTACATGAGAAGAAACCCATTGCTTAAAACCCTAAACACAAAGATGCAGTTGAAAGAACAGCTGATACACTACAGAATGGAGCTGATCCAAAAGAAAAGTGTGGGAGTTCAGGCAGCCCTTCTTTTTGCCATCCCTCAACATTTTGGTGTTCACCCTCTCATATCTGAAAAGAAGATGGTCAAGAACTCAGCAACATCTAAGTGTGTGAGCCTGGGGTCCAAGCTGCAGGGGATCCCAATTTATTTGGGGAAGAGCCAGCAAGGTATCAGAGCTGAACAGAGGGAAGGTAGAAAGGAATATAAAGTTATTTTAAGTTTAAACTCCATAAAAAGAATTAATTTGGTATACATTGTTCAGATAATAGCTGAACACACCTAATTTTATAGTTCTAGAGTTTCTGCTCAGATTCTGGGCTAAGCTCAAATCTAACAGGAAGTAAATCCTAACCTGGACTGATTTGTTTATGGCTTGGAGACAAGCTTTACATTAATCAAACGTTGCTGAAGAGAAAAATCAAGGAAGAGGAGACCAGAAAGGAGAAAATGGAAATGTTCATAACACTGAAGTTCATCAGAGGGAATTTGAGCAGAAACATCAACAGTGGTGGTGTTTGGTAAAACACAAGTGAAAGGAACAAAATATTAGTGGAAGAAAGCCAAGAACAGATCAGAGGAATAGGTTATTCAAAATAACAGACAGCAGAAATAAATTGTCCAGATGAAATCTAAAGTCATTGGAACAAAAGTTGTGAGTCAGTTCAGAGACAAGTGATCCAAGGAGCCATACCTCATCCTGTTTGCTAGGGAAAAACAGGATTAAAAAAAGCCTAACCAAGTGACCTTCAAAGAGGAGTAGTGGTAGTTGGGTAAAGCAGTAAGGGGAAAACCCACTGTTCCTGCTATGTTCTAAAAGTCAAGGATGAAAGATCTAATAAGGGGCTGTTGAAAGAGAGAGCAGTGATAGAAAAAGCCAGCTTTGACAGCAAAAAGTGAATGCAAAAAAGGTGGAGACAGTGGGATAAAAAAAAACAAACCACAGATCAAAGTGAAAAAGGGGCAAGATGAGAAGAGACAAAAGATGAAGTATAAAGATCAGAATAAGAAGGCAGGATGGCAGATTAAAAACTGAATGTTAAGACAAACAAAAATGAGATGGTCTGGAAAAGCAAATATAATGTACACCTGAACACACATACACAAGGACTTCACTCAAAAATGTCTGACTTGTAATTTTCAGTTAAACAGAAATTTGACTGAAAGCAGGACAAACTTTAGCTAAATGGTAGAAGCTTCTCAAAGTTTTAAACAACTGAAAACAGGGCCTTATATGTATATGCTGAAACACTCACATGCCCTGTGCCAGAGTTAGAGCTCGTGTGGTTTGAGCATGGGGGACACACTGGGAGCTGGAGATGCTGCATGTCCCATTCCAGAGCCAGAAATGCCACTGCTGGTACCATCTGTGCCCTAGGCTGGACCTGGCCTGCAAGGACCCTCACAGTTTGGATCCAGCCTGGGGCACAAGGAAAGTATGACACCCCTGAATTAAGGAATAAGTAAAGGTATATTTTGTATAGAAGAAGCGTGTGCTGGTATTACAAGAATTGTTTTTCTTCTGAAGTTTGTTTTCCTTCCATTCTGCTAATGTGATTGGGAGTTGTAATTGGGAAACACCCATTTAAAGCAGTTTCCGGGCCTTGTGGTAAAATCCTTCTGTTTGTGTTGTCTTCTAGGATAAATACAAAGAATCGCCTTTTAAAGTAATTTCTCCATCATGCCGTGAATGTCTTGCTTTTGATAATTTAGTATATATCCATCTCAAAACACCAAGATTTTACTTGTACAAACCGTTAGCCTTAAATAGGTCAGGAAGGTAGGATTTCTGAAACCTTGCAGATATACGAGTTTCTTGCATGTCAATAAAGCACTGCTGGTATTACTTGAAAAATGTATACATTTCTCTTAAACTGCAGAAACATATTATGGAGTTAGTGACAAGGTACTCTGAATATATCAGAGAGAAATAAAAATCTATGGGTACTTCCCATGCTTCTGGGCTTTGCTGGTTGCTGCACAGAGCTGGGAGGGAATCCCCTTCCTGCTGCTACACGTGTAAGGGTTTTTTATGCCTTCCTCAGAGGCACTGGGTGTTGGCTTCGGCCAAGGTTGGGAATTCAGACTTGGGTGCGCCAATGCTTCGGCTGGGATTAAAACCCAGAAGTTGCTGGCTAGATGGTCTTACCTTTCTGCTTAGGGTCAGACTTATTGACATACTTGGAGGCAGGAAGGAATTTTACCCCACAGTCATACTGGTATGGATTAAGGGAGTCTTGGGGGGGATGCGAAGGAGTAGGGGGGGGTCCTCTACCTAGAATGTCTTGAGTGCTTATTAACAACCTCTACTGCAGCAGGACATTGGCCTCCATGGTCCTCCTGTGGCAGGTTAGGGTGTTATAGTCTTGTGTTGTGTCAGGATTGCCTGTGTGGATTTGCTTAGAGGTAAGATAATGGATTTGTATAGGATGGTTTGGATGGGGAAGAGCCTGCCTTAGGAAGGGGGTTGGTTTAGATGACCACTTGAGGTCCCTTCCAGCCCTACACTTCTCTATGATTCTGAATATAATCAGAGAGCAAAAAAAAATATCAGACATCAGAAAATAAAAGGGGTGTACTATGTATATTTTTATTTATAAGAAAGAAAATTCAATAAGAAACCATCTAGGTAAATCATGCGCAGGCATGCTGACTGAATTGTTTATAAATACAATAAACAATTGTTGCTAGACTTACTTTTTGTCATCTGACAGGTCTATGTTGGTCCCAAATTTGATTGTTTTAAAAGGTCCTCTTCTTCTCCTCCCAGAGCTGTAAATAATTATGAAAATGTATGAAGTACACCCTTTGGAACAGACACTATAGAAGTATACTTCTAATACCAGACTCACTTATCTGAAGATGTGGATTCATTATCTGAATGGTCCTTGTGGTGACTCTTTTTCTCGTTTTCCTCCTGGAAAGCCCAAACATTAGATTTCTCATCACTTTCATATAGCAATACCAGGCTTACATTCTACAGGGCAAATTAAATAAGATAAGTCTTTGCATCTGTTGTTTTTATATGGACTGACAAGGTAAAACCTATACACTTCCTTACATTTTTGATGGCCAAAAACTGCGAAAGCTTCTCATGGCCACAATTATATCAAAGTCTATCTCTGAACAATAGACCATGTCTATAGGGAAATATTCATAATGTTCATATGCACAAAATGGTTGATCAGCTTTACTGTACAGATGAAGGCAAAACATGGATCCATCCTAAAAGGAATGCTGTCAATTTCATTATGCCTGAAAATTTATCTCCCTTAAAAGGCAGCTGAAATCTTCTCAAATGAATCTCAAGATGACTAATATTTATAAAATCTATTATATAAGAGCTCTTGCATTTTTCAAAATGAAATAACATTTCAGCACTATAATAGCTGAAATAGCTGAATAGCATTACCATTGTAAAGATCACTACTACTGGAAAAATCCCTTTCATGTTTTCTGCAGTTACAGACCTAAGCTTTCTCTCCTATTACAGACATCCATATATATTCCTGGAACAGCTGGCAGACTTCAAAATAATGATACAATCTGGATCTGCTCCATCTCAAACACTGTGTGCCCTGCCGTGCCACACATGCATGGCAGGACATACAACGCTTGAGACAGGGTATAAAATTCCTCAGATTCCAAGCATGGGATTGCTAGGGATGTTCCATGTATGGAGCCCTGGGCTGCCCTGTATCCCATTCTGATGCTCATTTGAGTGTTGTAATGAGGCATAGGGCAGCTCCAGGTTTTTAATACATGCCACATGTTCAAATTTAACATGCAATACAAATCAGTCATGAAGATGGTTCTACCTTATATTACCATGCCATAAATTAGCTGAACATGTGGCATGTTGCAATTTATGACACTACTACCATATTACTGGTGCCATAAACATAATATCTACCAAGGCTTAACTTGCTCCCAAAGCTTATTCCTCCTTGTATGAGAAATGTTGAGGATAAATTTTAACCTAGGTTTTCTCTTTTCCTCTTCACCCAATTCAAGCCACAACCTCTTTTTTCCAGTTTCCACTGAAAATGCCAGTCCACAGCTTCTAGAACTGCTAATTCTTACTATCTTTAAAGAGAGGTGGCCTGTGATAATTTTAATCCTTTGCTCTACTTAGCGTTGATTTTTCATTCAATTAGGATTACACCTGAGAGGATCCTGAAGCGTTCCCAAGATCATTCCAAAGATATGCTCACACCTAACATAGAATGACACAAAATCTAATGTTTTTTCATTAAAACTTATGATTGACACATGTTTAAAAGACTCATGGAATATTTCTCTCTCAGGTATGTGAAACAACTCTGTAATGAAAAAAAAATGGTGTTTGGAACCTGACACAGTAATTATATAACAGCAAATATGGAAAGCATTAACAACCATGTTTCCAAAAATACATATTTCTCCCTTGCATCAAATACCTGAGTTGAAGGAAAACAGTGCAGTGCATGTGGGCTTCTAAAAAACAGCACATAAACAACATCTCACCACCCTACAGAGATCTGATTTTGAAATGCACCTAATTTTAAGTTAAGATATGATAAAGAATTAAAGTTCTGAACAAAGTTTTAATTTTAATTTAGATACCATTATATATCAGTTTAAATTACATGTTTAAAAGCATGTGATATTAGTGGAAGAAAGCCAAGAACAGATCAGAGGAATAGGTTATTCAAAATAACAGACAGCAGAAATAAATTGTCCAGATGAAATCTAAAGTCATTGGAACAAAAGTTGTGAGTCAGTTCAGAGACAAGTGATCCAAGGAGCCATACCTCATCCTGTTTGCTAGGGAAAAACAGGATTAAAAAAAGCCTAACCAAGTGACCTTCAAAGAGGAGTAGTGGTAGTTGGGTAAAGCAGTACCTTTACATTAAAGTAATAAAAAAAAAATTAGAAAGCTAAAGGTGTTTTTGAGGAACATCTTGTATTTCATTTGCCCACCCATGTACAGAGGATAGGTGTGCTTAATTGTACTTTTCAATGTTAATGGGAATTTTCTTTCCCTAAAATGACATGAACATGATTTTTTCAGAAGCAATTAATATGAAAAAGCTGGCTGCAGTATTAATGTACTTATAAACTGCAAGATATATACAAACCATCTACTTACCCGCAATGACTCCTGGAATGAGGAGGCCTGGTACTGTGCATATTTAGCAATTGTAGTATGAGATCTACTGCTTTCACAACGCCAGATTTTCTTTGTTCCAGTGGGGTCCCAGTTTTCATCTGCTGGTTGTAATAATTGTGTCCTCACCTCTACTATGTGTTCAGTATTTGCTTCTACCAATGTTTTGGTAGAAAAGAGTCCTAGGTCTAAAGATTATGAACACAGTTCATAAATGACAGTTCAGCATAATAAAGTAAAATTGAGTTAAATTCCTGCATGACTGGAGAAACTTCAAAGAGACTCTGCAGTTAAGACACAGAGTACTAAGATGTATACTATTCAAAACAGTAATGAAAATATATTTCATCTACTATTGCTAAGAAAGCTTTTTAAGGTAAACCCAAACCTCTACCAACATATTTCAAGGAAATAATACGTGGACCTAGCATGTATAGAACGTTCTGATCCATAGATCTCAAGGGCTGCTTACAGACAAAAAAGTCCCCAACCCCCTTCCCCACCCCAAAATGGTACTTTAAATTCAGCATGCTCCTGTGCCAAGCCCAGTACATGCTCAGAAGAGGCATTGAGGTAGCTTTACCCAGCTCAACCAATGTCTGTATAGATTGGGTGCTTCAGCTGGGCTTTTTAGTAGGACTGTGCGAAGCTTCAGGTGGCGATTCAATTCAGAGAAGATTTGGCTAGATTTGGTGGCCGAATCTCCCAAACCAAATTGAATCAGGGGACCAATTAAAAGGTCTAAATAGATTCGAAGCGCTCTGAATCTTTAGAAAAGATCTGGAGAGCTTTGATGAATTGGACAGTCCCCAGTGGCTGCAGCAGGGAGCTGTAGCCAGACGTGGAGCTGGTAAGTAGGGCCATGGGAGGGGACCATGGGGGGACCCCTGCCAGGCCCCAGCCCCGCCACCTCCCCTCACTCCACCAACCCCTCCCCACCTCATGGCTGACCTGGCTGCCCCAGCTCACGGTGCTTTAAAGAAAAGCCCTACTCACCTGGTGCTGCCCAGTGGGGGGGAGGGGGGGACAGCAGCAGTCCCCACTGCTTTCCACTGCCCCGCGCTACATGGGGGAACCCCCGACCCTCCTGTTCCCTCAGCCCCACCCATGGCTGCCCCGCCCTCCCCAGCTCCAGCCCTTTAAAAAAAAATAAATAAAAAAAATGAGAAAAACCCCAGAACTCTCCACTCCTGCAGTGGTCTCAGAGCTTTGGGGGGCTTGTGCAGAGCCCCACACATGGCATGGGGCAGTGGGGATCATCCCCCGTGGGCAAGAACAGTGAGTGCTGGGTTTTTCTCATTTGTTTTTTTTCCTAAAAGGGCCAGAGACGTGGTGGGTGGGGCAGCCATAGGGTGGGGGTTGGGACAGTGGGGGGGGGTTCTTGGGGGGCTCGTGCAGAGCCCCCCACGCAGCATGGGGAGCGGGGATCACTCCCCCCTCCCCTCCACCTGGCAGCACCCACTGAGTCAGGGCTTTTGTTTTTTCCAAGTGCTAGGAGCTGGAGCAGGCAGGGCAACCATTGCCAGGGCTGGGAAAGGGGGCAGGTGGGTGGGCAGGGCCTGGGCCTAATTGATTCGGGACAGTGATTCAAATCACCGAATTGAATCACTGTCCACTGAATCGGCCTAATCCAAAGCAAATACTAGCTGCTTCGTGCAGGCCTACTTTTTGACACTTTTATCTAACAGCTAATTGAATTAGCTTCAGATAAAAAGTGCCAAAAAGCCCTGCTGAAGCACGCAATTTATACACATGCTGAGGAGCTGGATTGAACTAATGAGTTGCCTCTTCCAGTAAAGCAATTTTTTTTCTTCTTTGTATCTGTCACAAACCAAGTTGCTTAAAACAGTTAATTTACAGACTACATTTTCCTTAATTCTTTGCCACGTAAACATAAATGCAGTATTAAAGAAATAAAACTGACTTAATATTAAAGATTTCCTGAGTCTTTCTAAAATACCCACATTGTTTTAGAAGGAAAAATCTGTTATGCTTCACTTTTTTCATCAAGAAGAAAAAAACTTACCTAATTTAAGCGCTCCAGCAAGGCCACGTATTACAGTAACAGGGTTGTTTGGATTTGTACAAAATTGATGTAAAGGTGGAAAGAAAGCATCACGTTTATTTTCCAACTGCAAAATTACAAAGCAGTATTAAATCTCCGGGGAACATAGGATTTTCATAAGTAAAAGTTAAAAATAATAGACCAAGTGGCGGTCAGGAATCCTATCCATTTCCATACTCTCCTGTGAATTAGGAGTTATATCATACAACATATTCCTCTTAAATACTGCTTTCACTCCTTTTAAAATTAATTTGGTCACTGCAATAAAATTTCTTGACAAAAATTCTACCTAGGTCACTTTGTGCCTGAAGTGTGTGTCTAGGCTTAGTTTTACAGAAATTTATTTGACATAAACTCCAGAAATCTAGAAATATTCATTGTTTATAAATTTCCTGTTTGGATTGTTAGCTCAAAGGATCCTCTTTATGTGTTGTCCCTCCCTAAAGAACAAATCTAATTTTTTTACTGCATGCTTTCATAACCAGGATATAGAATGAATCATTTTTCTGCTCCTCATTGCACATTCTCCAAATCCATCAAATTCTTTTTAGAGCCAGGCATTATGGTTTTATGTTAACCTCCAAGAGTTACGAAAAGATAATACTTTACAGAATGTTCAAGGGATAACTGAAATAGAAATATTGTCTACACTGTGTCTAGTGTTAACTAGAATAGCTGATTTTGCTCTCACATGGCTGTGTGGCACCTTTATGTCTAATGACTTTTTAAAGCTAGGTTTTCCTCAGTTTGGTACTGTTGCCAATCTTTTAACATCTTTCCTCTAGGGGGCAGAATGGGTCAGGGCTCCAGAGAAAAAAAGGGCCATCTACTCTCTGGGTAGAGGCTTTGAAGATTCTAGAATGGTTTGTTACTTCTCTATCACCAAGGAAGACAGATTACAAAGATTCTGGGATACTGCCAGATTGTGCTTTTGAAATAATGGTACATAAAGAAAGATGAATTAAAATATTTCACATCTCAACCGTTTTCTAGTATTTACATTTTGCTAATATTTATTAGAATTTTTGCAGGTTTTTGTTGCATTTTGAAGTAGACTGGTAGATTATTTTAATGTAGTTATTTACTAATGTATCATTTTAACTAACAGTTTGCAAATGTAAGAAATATTAAGTATTTTATATTTGACCTATTAGTGAATTGGGTCTCATGAACTGCCTCTCTGCTAAACATGCTTAAAGAATTAAGAACTACTGTTTTCTATTTAATTTAGCAATCATACTGAAATTCTAAGTTTGATTCATTTCCTCCATTGTTTAGCTAGGTCCCAATATTTCTTTTAGGGACAAAATTTTGTATTTTTACATGTTGGGAGACCCCTGCAAAATTCACTTCTGAATAAGACATCTTTTAAAAATACTTATCTAAATTAAAAAACTAGTTGAATAGTTACAAAAAGCACTAACAATTTTTTCCTACCAGTTGGTATATACTTACATAAATACTAGGTGTAGGTGGATTCAATTTGTCCTTTGGCAAGGGGGGGTATGGTGGAGGTGGTGGTCGTGGTGGTGGACATTTATCCAATAAAATACTACTGTTAGATAAGCCATTTTTACCCAGATTCCTAAAAGGAAAAAGAGCTGTCTGTGTGAGCATTTAAAAGAAATGTAACAATTTGCCGAATATATGCTCTCCACACATTAACATTTTTTCTGCCCAGTAGTGATGTACAAGGGTAAATTGTTAACACTTGTTAAAAAAAATACAGGTATATTTACTAGATATATTTGAGTTACATATTAGTATTTTTTCTTCTGCACAGTTGTACAGAGCAAATGATGTTAAAACTCCAATATACAATTTAATCAAGAATTCTCATTAGTTAGATGATGCTATTTTAAATCACTCCCACCTGCAGATCCCCTTCGAACTTGTATTACTACCAATATTAGTTAAAAATATAACTAATCTAAATAAGAATAGTATGCATTACTTGTCACATTAATATAAAAATATAAACACAGTAGGAACCTTACTCAACTGGCTTTGACTACTGGGTAATATAAATAAAGCTACGAGATCATCCAGTCATTCTGGTAATATACTGTACAGTATCTTAAGAGAATGCATAGTGTTTATTAAACTGATTAAGCTTAAAAACTTTTATTAAGAAAATGTTTTACAAATATGATCACAGACAACAGAGTTTATAGGAGAATTTTAACCAAAGACTTTAAAAGTCACCAACTACAGAACTTGCAAATTGCTGGTTCATAGTTTGCAATCTGTATACACACAAGTCACTGTGATCACTTAGTCTGCCATCCTGCATTACATAAGCCATACAATTTCCCTATGTTAATACTTACTTCCAGACTAATAACTGTACTTGGTCTGGACATTTTTTTTTTTTTTTTTTTTTTAAAGAAAAAGATGCAGTCTTGATTTTAAAATCTTCGAGATGGAGACTGCACTAAAGTGCAGGCAAAACTGTTCCAGGAGTTGACCCCAATTGTTAATCTGGATTTCTCTAGGTTCAATTTTCAGCAAATGGATTCACTATACCTTTATTTGCTAGACCTAAATTGATAATCAATTCCTGTCTGCCACACAGGTATTTATGAACTATGATCAAACTACCCCCTAACTTTCTTATTCAAGTTAAACAGAACAAGTTCTTCTCCATGTCCCTTTGAATAACGTTGGGTGTGGCCAATTTGCAAAAGTTGGCCACCATGCCATAAGTGGCAAATACATCTGCTTTGTTTGGCACAAGGTAGATCCATCAGGAAGCAGAGAAAATAGCTGCACACAGGGCAGGGAGCAGAGAACAGAGCAACGGATAAGGCAGCAAAATGGGATCAGAGTGGCGGTCAGGGAGGGGGTGGAGCTTACCTTGTGGTATGCCAAAAAGGTTGACCCCCACTGGAATGAGGCATGTTTTCCAATATATAAATTATTTTATAAACCCCACCTCTTGAACACCAACTGATCATTCCAAGCCCACATAAAGTGGCAAAGATTAAATGGAAATTGAAATATCCAGCCTCAGAAAGCCCAATGGTTTCAGAAACAGAACAGGTTTACTATTCAAACTACCAAACGGCTGTGCAAAACGAGATTGCTGATATTCTCTGTTGTTAAGAAAGCCAATCTCTAGAAGCCAATGCTTTGAAAAAATGGATGCTGGTAATAGGCAAAACACCTTAAAGCTGATTATTAGAATACAAGATCAATACTTCAAACATCAAAGACCTCACAGATCATAATGGAGATGGATAACTGTGGTTCTGAAATCCTGGGCATAAGAACACACTGATAAGAAGTGGAAAAAGTGCTTTAAGCAAGAAAAGAAATCATCTCATCAACTTATTCCACAGTGATGAGCACTCATCACAAAAGACAGGGTAGAGAAAAAAAAGTCACCTGGCAACCCAGAAACCTATCAATCAATATACCAGAAACAACAGATTTCTAAATATGTCATGCTCTGATAGAGGAACAAAACAATAAGGGCGAAGATGAGTTCTACAATTGCTTCCAAAAGAATGACAACGTATCAAAACATAAAACTGCCCATCACAAGGAGCAAGTTAATGCCTAAGTAAATACAACAATCAAGGAAATAAAAAGAGCAGTGGAGAAATTAGAGCTGTGAATCAATCAAAATGGAAAGAAATGCATGAAACTCTACTAGGCAACTCAACCACTTACTTTCAAGTGCCCCGACAATGATACACACAAAGGACAAAGAATTTTTCCAGATGGCAAAACAAACAAACAAAAAATATTAACCTGACTTGCATCATCTGAAGAATCAAATAATCTAAGGTGGCAGCAATGACTGCAATCTTTGCATTAACCAACTGCTCATAAAACTGAGAACGATCATTTTCTGCTTAAAAAGCTGATCCAAAAACAACAGCACAAAATTGAAAACAACAGAAAAATTCCAACTTGAATTTGGGTATTGTCAGGGGCCAAAGATAAGAGAGAAACTGCACATGAGGAAACCTGGGTAAAGCTCAAGTGATTTGAGCTACAGTGGTGACATCTGGTTATCTCCATAAACAAAGCAGGACTGGAATAACCCAAAAGATATGGAGCCAGACCACAGACAGAAAAAGCACTGAAAGAAACTCCCAAAGGCTGAAGACCAATAAAGTATTGGAGAAAGCAAAGGAAAAGCATAAGAAAGCTACAAACAAAGTGAAAAGCCACATAAATAAAGCTAACTAGAGAGACATGGTATAGATCTAGCACCTGAAGCTGCTACCAGTAGCATAACTAGGGGTCGGCAAGGGGGCACCCATCTCAAGCACCAAGTTAAGAGAGGTGCCAGAATTGCGACCCCATCACTGCTGAGTCTGCAGTCAGGCAGCGCTCCCATGACAGGAGCTCCAAAACAGTTCCCAACTGCGGTTGCTTTAAAAGCAGCAGAACTAGGACAGGCAGAGCATGTGCAGTGGCACCAGCTCCACTGGGACTACTTCCATTGAGGACCCTGCCTCCCACCCCACCACCCCAATTTTCAGAATCCGTGTGGGCCCTGCTCCCAGAACTTGTGTGCCCCCAACCCTTCCAATCGCAGTGCCATGTGCCCCCTGCCCTGTTCTTGGAGCCACATGCCCCTCCCACAGCGTTTGCTCTGGGTGCCAACTCTGCTTGTTATGCCACTGGCTGCTGCTATGATAAGAAACTACGGAACAATTAACCAAGTGAGTAAAATCCTGTGTGGAAATTTGAAAAAAGCAAATAAGCCAAGTAAAAACAAAGATGAAAATACTTACAAGCAACAAGAAGAAAAGACAGAAAGAGAATGTCAAAGTAGTCCTCAATGCTATATTTCAATGAAACATATTAACCACAACTTGATATTAACTCTAGCCCAAAGAATAACAGAAGTACAGGCCATAATTAGGAAGGTATAAAATAAAGTGGTGGAAGATGATCAAATCAAAACAGAAACATTGTCAAGACACTTGATACCACCATCCTAACAAAACAGACAGAGCTGTTCAGTAAGCAAGTATGGGAGAGACCTCATTTGATCAGCTGAAACAAAGAATTATTGCCAGTATACCCAAAATAAAAATCTTTTTGAGACTACAACATGTTAGAGGAATCACACTACTCACTACTGTAGGGAAAGCTATCTTCACTAAGACACTGTATAGAGTGAATGTAAAGCTTAAAAATAGCTTAGACTTTGAGCCAAGACTACCTGTGTGGACCATATATTCACATTAAAGACTGCCATATAAGAATGCAGAAAAAGGCAGGTTTCCTTCATCGCCAACTTAACTGACTTTCAAAAAGCATTCAACAGAGTACATGGACCCACTGTAGAATATTCTTCAGTTCAGTTGAATTAGCTCAAGTCAACAATCTCCTGAAGGCTATGTACAGAGATGTAAGATACTCTGAAAGAATAAACTGCCAGGTAAGACGATTTGACGTACACACTACAGAACGAACAGGGCTGCCTTTTCTCTTTGTTACTGCCTGGCATTGCCATAGAAGTAGTACAGCATGGGAAGATGGCAAATGCCTAGACTATGCTGATGACACTGTGCTACTGAATGGCACCCCTACAAAATTACAAATGATGACAGATAACCTGACAAATATAGCATGCCAATCAAAGTTCAAAACCAGATGTTTAAACAAACCTCTAAAAATCCCTGTTGTCAAAGAGCAACACCACACAAGGGGAAGTGGAAGGGGTGTAGAACAGGTAGGACTGGAGTGGTAACAAATTAGCCAGGAGATCTAAAGAAGGAAGTGCCATCAAGGGTAGGAAAAGAACCCATTAAGATCGACTAAAAACCGACAATTTATGGAAGTAAGAGGTGAAGGAGCACCAAAATAAAACTATTTTCAACAAACAAACTTGAAGCTAACATAGTTGTGAGTACTGGAGAGCTATTCAATTCCTTTCTAAAGCCAGGAAAGATTCTGAGATTTAATAGAAAGACTATCACCAATTAAGAAATCTGAGAAATGAACAGCAAGTAGCTTCTTTCCATCAGAATCAAAAGGAAGCACTGGACATCCTCTAGTTCATTTTCAAGATGTTACACAGCCCCAAGTCCAATGCCTTACCTAAGCTTAATTATCTTGAACCAATGCTATGGCCCATATCAACCAAACTTGCAATTATATTAAAAATACCAAGTTAATTTGACAACACCTGTTAACTAAAAACCTACCCTGGCTGTCATTTATCTTACTTTCTTTAATTCTTTATTAAGTTCCATGAGTTCATAAGTGATGTCAGGCTGACATGACTATATTTGCCAGGCTCACTCTACTTGTAAATATTTATACAATATTTTTACATCCAGTCCTCTGTAATTTTCCCAGTGTCCCAAGACTTACTGGAAATCAATATTACATGATCCACAGAGCTATTAAGCCTGGTCTTTTAAAACCTCAAAGATACAAGTTACCCCAGCCTACTGATTTAAAAGATAACTAAGTTAAGCAGCTGCTGTTTAATATTCTGCCTAGTTCTATGTAATCTTGATAGGGTTAGTAACAGATCAATACCACTGTTCACATTCATTTTGCTCCTAACATACTTAAGTAAAAAGGAGAGGGCATTTTTGTCTTTAATTCTGTTAAACACAAATCTCACATTGTATCCTTTTGCTTTCTAGAGGAATTCTCTATAATTCCTGGTTCTGATTTATATTCATTGCTATTAATTTGTCCTTTATTCTATTTGTTACATTTTTAATAGTTGCTTTTACTTACTGTCTAATCCAGGCTACTTTATTAACTGTCAACATCTTTTTTCTTGACTGTGGGTTTTTGACCTTTTTTGAGGGGCTGGAAAGGAACTAATGAAATGCTCCTAAAGAATCCCCAATCATTAATTTACAATTCTCTGTTAAAATTCTCTCCCAGATAATTTGGTTTTAACTGTTTCAACTTTGTGAAACTGGCTCTTAAATCACTAAGTGCATATATTTCTGTTTATGCAAAAAATAACAATGTCAGGATTACTTGCACATAAACAAGTATTAAGTCCCTAATGATAATAACACTTTTTAAAAACATCATACAGATGATTTCTCCTTTTTTTTGAGGGGGACTACAAGGCTGCTCTGAAGTATTAAAAGACACTTCCTTTCCCATGAATAAAGATTCAATTTTATAGAAGTATAAGAAACCCTAAGTTTGTGGTACATTATTTTATATCCTTCATGGTTATCTAACAAGGAAGGGAAAGTGACAAACATTTAAGTTAAAAGGAGTGATGCAATGAGGAAATACTTGAAATACTGAGATATCCACAGGGACTGTTTGACTTGACATGATTCAAACAAGAAATATCTACAAATCTTTTACCCTTCTGTCACACTAAATCAACACAATGAACATAAAAGAACCGAGTGAAACCACCTAAAAAGTCAATCAAATTCCATTATGTTGTATTGTCACACTGAGGAATTGGACTGCACATATATAGATTTATATACAAGTGAATTCCAATAAATATACTGTATATACTTGCTAAAATAAAACTGAGTTTCTGATATAGTAAATTTAGAAACTAACTTGAACACAGCTGCCCAGAATGGGGTTGGGGAAGGGGAGGGAACGGTGTGAAGAAAAGCAATGACAAAACCAAAAACAAAAGCTATGCTGATGAAACACAGTGGTGAAAATTGTAACGTTTGTATTTCACAGTACCTGAACTCAAAATCATTATTCCACCAGTACTATAATTCTGCTTCCCTCAGCATGTAATACTGCATCTGATCTAACTGTATATTACTTTTATTAACTATGTTGCAGGATGTCACTTAGAGCCCTTAATTATAGATTAGTCAATGCTGAAACACTGTATAAATAGATAGAAAAAAAGCAACTTTTGCCCCATGGAACCTGCATATAGTAGGCAGTTTAAAATCTTAATGTGTTATGCTCACTTTGAATATATTTGCTGTGACAACCATAGTTTATTTCCTGTTTGTACCTGTGTATGGACAACTTAAAAAAAACCCCCACCCAAAAACAAAAACTCAGTTGTGCCTTACTGTAAAATAAAACATACCCAATCAGGTTGAGAGCAAAGGGTGATAGTGAAGCAAGAAAGGCCAGGAGGTTTCTATGTTGTCAGATACTGCTAATACAACGTGCATGCAGTTCCCCAACTCTTCAATCTGTGATCTTTTGATCACCTAGTTACATTTATGTACATACTTAAGGCAAACCCATGTACACACAGTGAACCTTTCAAAGATGACAACATTCTACACTGGGTACTGTCTTGCTGTCAAGCACAAGTATTTCTTGGCAAGCAAAATAAGTCTTGAAGAACAAAAACTGTGTTCTCTAACAAAACCCAAATTGTGGCTACTCCCGTTGTTTTGCTTGCTATTTCACCATGCAATTTTATCCTATATTGTCAGTGATGAAATATTACAAATGTAATACAAAAACAGGAACACATTATTATTTTTAATCAACTTTCTTTGAATATGTGAAAGGAATTTGGTCTTCGCTGCAGATTAAGTCAATAGGATTATGAATCATAGCTATTTTAATTATAGGAACACTGCAGAATCTGACTTTTTCCTTTCATTATGAAACTACTTTCTTCCTCCACAATTAGATACACAAATATAAACAAACACATTTTCTTCAAACTTCAAAAACCAGAAGATTTACTTGAGTCTTTGGGCAGAAAATAAACATGAGAAATTTCTACAGGAACACGAGTGTTAGGGAATGTAAACAACCCATCTAATTGTTCTGTGTTTAAGAGTGATGTACCATAGGCTCAGAAAAAAGTACAAGCAGCTACGTACCTATTCAACAACCTGCTTCAAAAGGTAATTTTCTGTCTAAACCCTCAGTTAGTGGCTGGCATAAACCAAGAGAAAATTGCACAGAAATTCCCATGTGTCTGCGGATGTTCTCATTATGCAAATATACTTCTAATCTCTTCTGAATCCTATTTAGCTTGTGACCTCACTGGTATAGAGTAACAGCAACTTTCACAGGTTAATTATACTTTGTATAAAATGCACATTTTCCTTTTATTAGTTTTAAGTATAGTTGTAACTAATGAAATAAAAAATGTTCTGATATTAAAGAGGAAAAAATAGCACTTTCATGACTACTATACACCTCTGTCAAATCTTTTCCTAATTTTTCCTATCTAAATATAATAGGTATCTTCAGTCTTTTTGTCAGAACTTTTTAGGCCTTTAATAATTTTACTGGCCAACCCTGAATTCTTATTTTTGTATTTTGAGGCAAAGCTAAAGAAGGGAAATCCTGATGCTGCCTGTTAGAAAAAATGAGAGCTCAGTGAGGTGTCTGTGAATAATCACGGATGATCCCATTAACAAACACATGACAGTGAATTATAGTGTACTATACTTGTTTTACCAAAATTTTTAAAGGCAGTGGTAATGAATCAAAAGATCTGCATATGGTTCATACAGCAGGGATTGCAACTAGATAGCATCTCTGCAGAGAAGAGAAAGGGCATTTCTTTTTTTAAAATGCTGTTTTTTATATATTATTGAAATTAGGAAAACAATGCTGTACAAATAGCACAATATAAAACATTCACAAGAGGAACTGAAATAAAAGCATGAGCTTAATTTTTAAATGGAGGCAGTTCTGCTTGGATTATATATTTATAAAATATATATTTATGAAAGATATTTCGGCCAGTATTTCTTGTGCTCCCCGTTTCTGTTCATTTCTTTGCTCTATATATTAGTTCCATAGTAAAGCCACATATTTCAAGTTAATTACATCAGGCTGTGATAGAAATAATTAATGTCCTAAAAGCATCATTGGCTTTCACTAAAAAATGGGGTTGGCTTACTCACATTTCAAATGCAAGAATCTAGACATCAGTAAACAAAGTTGGAAAAAATGCAAATCAAATTAGTTAAATTTTAATGTTTTTAATATACAGGCAGTCCTCGCATTTTCGGCGGGTTACGTTCCTGGAAAAGGCACTGTAAGTCGAAACGATACAAGTCAAATCTTATTTTCCCATAGAAACAACATTATAAGAGCAGGAAACATTCCTGACCAAGGGCCTTATGCCCAACTTTTTACAGAAATTACCATAAATACCATATTTAAATCAACTATTTAATCAACTATAAATGATATACACTGTACAGTACAAAGCTTTCTAAAGTGTACTGTATATATAGATTAAACAGGGCAATGCAGTAACTAATCACATAAAATGTTATTTAATCAGAAGGTGAAGGAACACCTTCATCAGGGTCATGGAATTCAAAAGGGCTTCTTTGGGGAGATTTTGGGGAGACTTAGGGGCCACTTGTTGGCTTTTTGAGAAACTGATCCAGGGAGATTTGTTTTGCTGCCCTCTTTTTCTCATTGTAAATTTCCATGTAGTGCTGTAAGTGTGAGGATCCAGCGCTGTAAGTAATAACATGGGTGCAAATGGTGGAGCACCACAAGTGCGAACTGACCTAAGTTGAAACACCGTAAATCAAGGCCTGCCTGTATTTATAAAATCTCTCAAGCACTGAGTCCTTTTGACCCAAAGCAATGCTCACATCAATCTTCTGGTACCCCTTATACTTCTCTTTATCCAAACAAAATGTAAAAGAAACAGACAGAAAAAAAACTGGTTAAAATTTTCTCCATTCTGTATTGTTGCTTAATTCTTAAGCAATATGTTCTGGAGCCAGTCAGTACTATTAGCATTATAAATTCATGTTTGTCATGAGATGCCATGCTTACCATGCACATTCCTTGTTACATATGGGGCATTTCACATTTTTGTAGAAGAAAATGTTATTTGTTCCCCATCATTATTATTAATTCTTAAATTTCTACCAGTAACTGTTTTTCTGAAAACGTTACCAGTAGAAAAACAGCCCCAGGGTTGAAGCATGCATGCCTTCCAGCCGTGTGGCTGAAGTAGCTACACAAGAGAGCTCCCTAACCAGGGGCCACCCCTATCTCTTAGGAGAGCTCATTCATTGATAACCTATCCTCTCCCCTGTCTTGAAAGAGGGCAGGCTGTCAAGTGATATCTGGCAGCTCCCACAGCTAGGGGAGGGTTCCCAGCATGGGAAGATGCCTCTCTGACCCCATCCCGCCAATCAGGGACTGGCAGGAGAGGGGAGCTGTTCTGGTTCCCACTGCAGGGAGAACAGCCCTGGCTCCTTGCTCTGTTCCAGGCTATGGTGAAGGGAGATGGCATTCTGCTGCACAGGCAAAGCTCCCCGAGTCTTGCCACCCAGCACAGCAGCCTGCTTTGCCCCGGCACTCCTCCAGGCTGACCCAGAGGCTGCTGCAGCAGGAAATGTCACCCCCCCCTCCCACCAATTTAACCAGCAGGGCTGGGGAAGAGGGGGGATTTTTCAGGATGCCTTTAATAGAGGGAGGGGCAGCAAAGGACTGTGAGATACAAGGTGTCCTCCAGACCCAAGAGAACTACACAGCCATTCAAGTTAGATTGGGAGAAAGAAGACCGTCCTTATAAGAAACTGATCTAATTTCTGAGGGAAGAGCCAGCTCTCTTTTGCAAGACATCCCTTAAACGGGTATATACTCTTTTTTTGTGATCACTTGTTCATGGCCACAATCTGATACTTGTTAGCCTTCTTTTGTCACCATAGAATTTTACTGGGGACAGACTCTTCAAGGGAGAGGAGATAGTTAGATACACTTTCTCCTTTTTATATATGTGACTCCCAGTTTAACTCCCCTCTTCTGGATTCTATTACAAATACACCTTTAAAGGACTGCTTTCTGGTTTATGTATAGGGACCTAACAAATTCATGGGAGAAGTGGGCTGTGCTGTGGCTCCTTTAATCTTGCTGGTTCCCTCACCACCCTCCCCTGTTGATTGGTGGAGGGGTCCTGCTTGCAGCTCACTCCTGATCAGTGGGGAGGCAAAAACTGTGGTTTTAAATATGGCGCCATTTTTTGCCTCCCGCCACTGACTGGCTGAGGGGCTCTGGAAAGTCCTGCTGTTTGCTGCTGACTGGGAGGGAGGCAAAAATGGTAGGTTTAAAACTGGTTTTAGCTGCCCTGCTGATCAAGAGGGAACAGTAGGGTCCTCTGCTACGGGGGGTGGTGTGTGAGCAGAAAAGGGGTGAGGTGCACGTGGGGGAACATGCAAGATTAAAGGAATCGCCATGCACACTACTTTCGCTGTGAATTCAGTAGGTCCCTATTTATGTAGTTCCAAAATACATAAGTATCTGCTTTTCTTCATGTGGTAACTATAGTTACCCTACTAAATAATAATAAACCCCAACATAATTAAGCATATCATTATCATAAATGATGCATCATACAAGAAATCAGCACTGTATAAAAAGGGGGGCTTAAAAAACAAAGATGGAGAAGTTAAAATCCAGACTCAATACATTAGATTGACATTCAAGAGGTTCAGAAAGTTTGCATAACAGGAAGGGAAAAGTTTTAAATGGTAAAAGCTTAAAGTTTTACTTGGGCTGAATGAGTGCCCTCCAAAAATAGGACCCAAAATAGAAGTAAAATTTTGGATGGTAAATGAAGGAAGGGAATCTAAAGAGCCTAGAGATAGAGACAATAAAACAAGCGGGAAATAGAAGAATTTCTGCAAGAAAATTGGTATGTCTATTGTATTACAAAGGAGTTAAAAGGATCAATTAAGAAACATCAGACCATTGCAAAAAAGCTAAATAATTTCCCTGCATCTGAATTCCACACAGCAAACGTTGGGGAGATATTTACCATACGCCAATCTACTAATGTAATAAAGATGAGGCAGTTTCAAATACTGAACTGTCAGAAGATGCGATGATGGAAAAAAACTACTGATAAATTAAAAAGCAACAAGGCAGGAGGACTAGATGATAATAATCCAGGAGTTCAGAAGGACTGTCACCAAAAATATGCACTCATTAAAACACCATTCAATAGAATACGAGAAACAAATGTTGTGTTCGTCTTCTTTTTTAAAAATACTAGGAAACTATCCTAAAAATTATAAATGGAATCCCAGGAGCCTTAAATTAAGACCAAGAAAACTGCTTTAAACAATAAAATATATAATTAAGTTGTGAAAAGGAAAGCTGACTACATAACTAATTATTTCAGCATAGCAGCGAAATAGCAGATAAAGACGACCTGGTTGATAATTAATTTTGTACAAGAGGCAAAGATTTTTCTGTGGCATTTTACTGGACTAACTGTATAGCTTGGAGAACTGTTGGACAAGCTTACATATATCAAGTGCCCTTCATATCAGAGAGAGAAACAGGTGTAGGCTCAGAATACGTAGTTCGGTCTGCATCTGCATTCCTCTCAGATCTCAAGGGCTAGGGACAGAAGTTACACACAAACTGGTTTAAGTCAGAAACTGGTTTAAACCTGTAACAGAATAGAAGTTCAGTGCACCTAACCCAGTTTCAAAATGGCTGAAACCAGTCTAAGATAAACCTGGTTGAATGTAATATCAGACTTAACTGACTGAGGTCAAACTATTTTATGGAACTTGTCCCTCAGACTCCTTCCTGGTTTAAGTTAATCAGAGTCCTCCAGCATCCCAGCATGCTCTGCAGCAATGAGCTGAGCTGAGCTGAGCTGGGCTGTCTGTTCCAGCCAAGCAGGGTTGGTCCTGCCCCTGGAGCACTATTGCTGCTCTGGCTGGCTGAGAAAGGGTTGGGAACCCCTGCACTGGAGTGCTGCCAGGTCTGCCTGACAAGGGGCAGCAGCCCTTGCCAGGCGTTTCCAACCCCGCAACTCCCTCGCTGCTCCAGTGGAAGGATTGGAGGTGGTGTCAGCCCCTAGTAGCCTGAGGGGAAGCAGGGGTTTAATTCACCCATTGCAGGAGGCGGAGCTTGGGGGGGGGAGGGGGAAAGAAGGGCGGCATTGTGAGCACCATAGGCTCTGCTTGTGCACCCGGCCCTGCAGCTGACCAGATGCCAGTAGCCTGAGAAGGGGAGGATTTAATTCCCCCATTGCAGGCAGAAGTGGCAGGGACACTGACACAGTATCCTAGACCGAATCCCTCCAAGGAGCAGCAGCGCAACCTGGGCTGGGGCGGCCCCAGGGGATGGGGGTCAGCGCCACCTCCTGCCTCCATTCCAGTGCAGGGGCTACAGTTTGCAGGCAGGCTGCAGCTGCAGCACAGCTCCTCACCCCACCCCTCTCCCAGCAGTGGACTGAACTATTACAGTGGGCAGAGGAGAGGCACCTGCCCCACCTGCTCATGGCGGTGCTGGGTACTGGGGGTAGTCTGCTGCGGGCCAGGGGCATGGGCATGGGCAGTGGCAGGGGGAGGCAATGGAGTGCAGCAGCCCGGTCTGGCCTGGCCCTATGGCCCAGGAGTGTAAGCAGTGACTGGCTCACAACAGCCTGCCCCAAGCGCCTGATGCTGCCATGAGCAAGTGGCAGGTGACAAATGCTTCACCTCTGCCTTGTGCAATGGTTTGCTCATCCACTGCTTCTGGGAGATGGAAGGGCAGGCTGCCACAGGTCAGTCACTGTTTACGCCCCTGGGCTGTGGGGCCAGGCTGCACTCCTAGGCCGCAAGGCCAGGTATTCAGGGTGGGCTGCTACAGGCCAGGGATGTGTGCAGTGGCAGGAGAAGGCAATGGACCATCACAGCCTGACCCAGCCCAGCCCCACAGCCCATGAGTGCAGCTCGGTCCAGTTTAGTCCAGCCTGGCATCACAGCCCAGGGGCATAGGCAGCACCTGGCCTGCAGCAGCCTGCCCCTCCCTCTCCCAGCAACAGTGCAAACCATCACAGTGGGCAGAAGTGAGGCACCTATCACCTTCTGCTTGCTCATGGCAAACTGTTGCAGGCCAGTTGCTGCCTATGAACCTGGGCTGTGGGGCCAGGCCAGACGAGTTTCCATGGTTCACTGCCTTCCCCCACTGCTGCCCAAACCCCTGGCCCATAGCAGCCCACCCTGAGCAGGCAGCAGATGACAGATGCCTCACCTCTGCCTGCTGCAATAGTTTGCTCTGCCACTCCTACCAAAGGGTGGGGGGCTGGAAGCCACGCTGCAGTCCACCTGCAAACCACAGCCCCCACACAGGGCTGAAGGCTATGGATGCTGACCCCCACTTCCTGGGGCCGCCCCAACTCAGACTGCACTGACCATAGAGGGAGGCAATGGTGAGTTAGGCTCCATAGCTAGCCTTGGCGCTCTCCCACACTGCAGCCAGGTCACATTCCTCCTCCCCACCCCCTCCCCATAGCTGGCTGGCCACTCTTCAGAGAGACTTGGCCCAGGGCACTGTGTTGGTGGCCCCACCACTGCCCTCAGGCTACTGGTGTCTGGCCGCCACAGCTCTGGGTGCACGGCCCCAGTGCACAAGCAGAGCCAGTAGATGCCCGTGCCACCTCCACCCTGCAATGGGGTAATTAAACCCTCGCTTCCCCTCAGGCTACTGAGGTCTGGCCCCACTCCTGCCAGCGAGTGAGTGGGGGTAGAGGGACTGGGGAATTCTAACTATTCAGCTGGTAAAATAAACGATATCACAAATCAATTTGGTCTCCCAGGACCACCAAAACCTCCAAAATTACTGTATAAATTACCTCAGGTTTTTCCAAAACCTTTAACAAAATCCTTCAACTGTCCTGGGGATTGGAACCAAGAATTGGAAGGTAAGATTCTGTCATGGACTGGACTGGAATGCTGGCACAAATATTCAAAATAGTTTGAGATGTCTATTCTCTGGAACTATTAAAAATATATCAATCATCACAGTCCTCTTAACCTGGAACAGCCTATAACATTCAAAGTTGGAAACCACAAACTTTCAGCCCAAAATTGTGAAAGAGAACAGAGGAAGTATAAGACCATAAGACCACGACAAAAGAAAATACAAATGCCCTTCAATGACAAATATGGAGGTTTTTGCCTGCACTTAAAAAACAGCCCTATCAAACTTTAACCCCCCCAAACCAAAACCAAACAACCAGAAACTAACACCTCCAACCCTCCCTGCCTTCAGTTCCCTAAATTTACATCACAAATTTTAACTGAAAACTTTTAAGCCACACTGTTAACAAGCAGCCACAGTTTAAAAAGTAGAGTGAAAATAAGCTACACTGAATTATTATTCCCAATTACCAGAAGGTAAATGTAGATTTGAACCCCTCTTCTGTTAATGTGAACTACTGAACATAAGCTGAAGAGGTTTTTTTTTTTCTGTTTTGGTTTTTTTAATATAAAAAGAACCACTCACACAGCACTGAAATAATTGAAGTATATCAGGTATTCAAATAGAAAATAAATTCCCATTACCTTCCAAATCAAAGTTGTGAATATTTAATAGGCAGATTTTGAAGAACAGGAAGTCAACTAAACCTCACAAATAAGGAAGAAAGAAAATCCATATTGACCACCAGTTCTGCAGTGCTGCTGTATTTAGCATATACAAACTAGCATAAGAAACTGAAGTTATTTTTATATTTCTGCTATCAGTTACATACAGATGGCCCTACTATAAAAACTTTTATAAAAGTGAAGATTTTACAAGTGACAGATATACATGCTTACTTAGAAAGAGAACAACAAAATATTCAAAATTAATTTTGTAGGCTAGCATATGAAGTAACATTTGAATGATGATAGAACTATGACTTCAGTGCACCAAATGTATCAAATCTAAATCATTTTAAAAAGCTGTGAGTAATGAATATGATAAAATACTACATTTATCAGAATTTGGGGCCAAACAGATATAAAACTTGCGTTATCAAATCAGCAGTTTGTACAAAACAAAAAATTAAAAAAAAACATTTAACTCAATTTGAAGCTTAAATTGAAACAAGCTCATATTATTCCCTATGGCCAATATATTCTGTCCATTATCAAGACCCAGAATGGTAGATACAGAACCTAATAGTTTACATAATCATGTGACAATATCGAGATTGCTCTTATTTAGCTTATTTGTGTAGATGCAGTAGGAGAAGATTTTGAAAAGGTTTCATTGTTTTTTAATGCCATTAAGAGATATACAGAAAGGCTTAAAAATAATGTATAACTTTCCAGTAGAAACCTGATTATAAAAAACATCAGATGGTATAAACGATTTAAAAAACAAGAATTATGAACCTTGGAAATTCAGAGTTAAGGATATTCTCAAAATAAATGTATGCATGGTTAGATATGGAAAGGCGCAACTGGGGCACCAAAATAGCCATAACTTGGCAATATTCATGTATTTATGACTAAATTTTCTAGTGACAAATATTTAAAGACATTAGACTCTTTTTCTTTTTCTCTTATATCACTGAATGGCAGAAGTAAAGCTGGTTGAGTGCTCTATATCTCAACATATTTGGAATATCTTTACATTTAAATTTAACTCTGAATTTCCTAGCTTTGTGATGCTTATTTTTGGAATAACAACAAATCGCTGGTAGTATGTTTTTCCCTTAATTCAATCTTAACTGTTCTTGTCTGGTAATTTCCTGTTAAAAAACTGTTAAAATCAGACACACGCGTACTATGAGCAAAAACCCCAAAAGAAGACTGGTACCAGTTGATATTTCTAATGACCTGGAGATATGTAATACCAAACTTTTTTTTTTTTTTTTTTAAACTTTAGGGCCATATTCATTAGAAAATTCTGGCTGCTTTATGCTACTTTAGAGCAGCACAAATTCACCAGAACGTGCTCGTTTCCCCTCATACTTCTCTTGCAAGCCCCTCGTACACAAATGTACAGGCACAGATACCCACCTTAAAGTCTTCTCCTTCCTGCCTACTCTCGAGTTTAAAAAAATAAAAATAAATTTCATTTAAGCAAATACTGATTTTGTAATTTTTGCCATTATTTTTCATAACTGAAAGTCTCAACATTTTCAAGACTAGCAGGCCCTATTATTCTCAAATAGGACTGAAGCTTTGCTGTGCATTACTGTGTGTCCACAAAAGTTTAATAAACTGTTTAAGTGGAATAAACTCTCTCATACAGACATACTTACATGCAGGAGGAATGTCCACACAAGAAGCTATCAGAGCAGCTACTGTGATGTACACCCACACTTGTCGTTGCGGCTCAATTTAAGGAAACTGTTAATTAAGTATCTGTTTTTTCTGGATAATTCATATGTATTCATATACTTCCACATCCTAGATCCACCAAGCTTTATCATCATTTTTTAAACTAAAAAGCTATTTCTTCTGAGTTTCTAGTTTCTACAAAATCAGCAGGTATGGGAGAGAATACCATTTTTCCATCATAGGTTTTTTCACTTCAGTCACAGACATAACGTTGCCCACCAAAACCCAAGATTGTAAATACTTAGGGCTGACTCCTTGTATTACAAGGTAGGTGAGTGTAATAACTGAGACAATGCCATATATACCAGCATTTCTCAACCCGTGGGTCATGAAAGGGTTGCAAACAAACTTTAAAAATGGATTCCCCCTTAAAGGAGAAAAATGTGAGAAATCGTGGCTTTTCCTTTGCTGGCTGGCAGAGTTCCAGCCTGCAAGGGGCTGCTTGGAGACCCCTATGCCCCCCTCCCACAGGAGGCAGGGGTCAGCAGGTCGGGAGTGAGGGGCACTGGGTCAGGACTGGTCATCTATGTTTAGAAATGGGTCCTGGTACAAAAAAGGTTGAAAACTAATGCTATATACCACATATACCTTCCTCCTAAATCAGCCCTCCAAAACTAGGGTGCATGTCATAAGCAGGGATGCTGATTTTCTGCACTGCAATTGAAGCATGTAATAGCTGTTTAATGGATCCCAGTAATGACTGCCATGGGCTGTGTTTCTTTCTCATCCCACAAGGTAGGGGCAGAGTGTACTCTTGAGGACCACGCTGTTACAGGTGCTGAGCGGTGAAACTAGTTCTGAAGCTGCAGCTAGAGACTGAACGACACTGAGAAGTAGGGTTTGACCTTCCTGCCTGGGGGCAGTGTTCAAGCTGTGGCAGTTAGGATTCTGGAGAATTCTTCATTCTTCCTTCCCAACAGAAGAATGTGTGTATTATTTTGGGGTATGTGGTATGCAAATAAATACAGTAATTATAAACAATAACCAAGCACTGGAGACAGTGTTCCTTTATCCTACAAGTTATCTGCAAGCAAGGGTACTAGACGATGGGGTGGGGGCAGGAGGAATGGTGCAGGAAGCAGGGATAAGGGAGATTATTCTTTAGGGAAGATGCTGGTAGAAGAATCGATAACTCTATAAATATTTTTGTAGTTATTTCTATCAGAATATACTCCTTTTCCTGACTTGAAGGAGTCTTTGAAACAGTTGTCTGCAATGTGAGGCTCATCTACCAAAACACGGTGTGAATGCCAGTGAGACCCTGAAAAGCGGCTATTTGTAGACAGGAAATTGTAGCACTCTGACCTTCCCCCAGACTACACCTAACTCTGTAACAGCAATGGCCCAAATTATGGCTACTGCAGCAGCACTTGCAGCCTCTTATTCTTTGGGGAGACAATCTACCTGCCTCTTGATTTAACAAGAGAAAAAGTTAAGAAATGCTAGCTAAAATAGCTTACAAAATAACTATATAAAGCTGTGTGGAGTTCACTGTTCCTGCTACTCTATTCTTCAACCAGGCAGGAGAGACACAAATGTGTATTTAGTGACTAAAAGCAGGGGTGGGCAAAATACGGCCCGTTGGCCAGATCCAGCCCACCAAGGGATTCTGTTAGGCCTGTGATAGGTCCCTCTGCCTTGCGTGGCCCAAGAGCAAGAGGCAGCCCAGGCTTTGACACATGCGGCCAGACCTGCCGCCCCTTGGAGCGCAGTAAGTCAGGGGTAGTGCAGCAGCCAGACTCAGTTTCCTGGAAGCCCTGGTTCCTTCCAACTGACACTCTCAATGTCGCTGCCACTGCTGGACCTGGACCCTGCCCAGGCACCCCAGCCCATTCACCCCACACCACTGTTGGGGGCGCCGGATGAAGCGTGTGTACAGTGTCCCCATGTATGGACACCAGCCTGGGACCCCTGTGGGCAAGGCACACTCAGCCAAGTGGATGGGATGGGACTGTGGTGTATGGAAGCGGGATGGCCAGGTGGGGCCTGGATTGTAGGGTGGTCACAATGTGGAGCTGGGGCTTGTGGCAAAGTCCCAATTCAGATATGCAGGGAGCAGATCACATCTCTGCTTTTGGCTCCAGCTCCATGCTGTCACCGCTGTGCAATCCTGACCGCCCCCTCCAACCACCCACAGCCCCATTCCATCTGCCCGGCTGAGCGCATTCTGCCTGTGGGGATCCCAGCCAGCCTCCATAGAGACTCCACCAGCCTGCTCCATCTGGCACCCTGGTGGTGGGTGCAGGGCAGACAGGCCTGGGCCGGATTGGTATCAATTGCCCTTCCCCCACTCCACTGGAAAAAGTCAATACTCTCCCCATATCCCCAGCCCCCTCCAGCCTGCAACACCTCACTAAAACTCCCTAAGTGGTCCTTCAGCCCAAATAATTGCCCACCCCTGGACTAGAGTGAGATAGAACTGTAGATATTTATTGGTTGCTGACATACTTGTCCAGATCATAGTTTCTCAACCTGTGGGTACGCGAGACACAGGCAGAGAGTACGCGGGTACCCTAACACTCTCTCTCGCTCCCCCTCTTTTCCTCTCAAAACTATGGCAATAATTTGGTGTGCCACGCATTAAAATTCCCCAGTAATAATTTGGCATGCCACGCTGTGTGTGGCACTGGATTCAGCCCTCCTAGCTCTGGACAACGTCACCTCTAGCCCAGGTATGTATTTGAGTTGTGCACCCCGGTGTAAAAGGTAGCAACCCTATCCACATCAGACCAGACATCTGTCATATCACGGCC
This sequence comes from Alligator mississippiensis, assembly GCF_030867095.1. Taxonomy (NCBI): domain Eukaryota; kingdom Metazoa; phylum Chordata; order Crocodylia; family Alligatoridae; genus Alligator; species Alligator mississippiensis. The sequence continues at coordinate 302,199,499 of NC_081824.1, forward strand.
TTATATACACAGCCCTTTTTCCAACGTATAGCACACATTCATCTGTAAATACAAAATCCCCTGGAAAATTGAGTGTTGGGGTACTTATTAACATTTTCAGAAGTTAGGGGGTACTTGCTACTTGAAAGGTTGAGAAATACTGGTCCAGATGAGTCCGTTATCCAATAGACAGGCACAGAAAAGGCATTCGTACTACAAGGCTGAAACAGTGATAGTGCTAATCTACTGTCATGCCTATACGTTTACCTCAGCTTCCACTGTCCTTTAAGTACATACCACTCAACCTTACTGTCCAATGTCAAAATTGAATACAGAATCTTTGACTAACCAATACTTCATGTGATTTCCAAACAGCCTGCAGTACCGCAGATTTAAATCTCACTGTATTCCAAACTACTTAATGCCCCCACTCCTCCTGACTATCTCCATACTTTATGTAATAAGTACTGTAATGTCA